>NC_063167.1:73309297-73436797 GCF_023159225.1 Perognathus longimembris pacificus | reverse complement strand
TGGGTTGTTTCCATATTTTGGCTATTGTGAATTCTACAGTGATAAACACTGATGTGCAAGTGTTTTTGTGGTATCCTGGATCCTGTTATTCTGGATAGATGCCTAGGAGTGGTATGGCTGGGTCATAGGGTATGTCTATGCTGAGTTTTTTGAGGAACTTCCATACTGTTCTCCAGAGAGTAGTTGTACTAGTTTACACTCCCACCAACAGTGGAGAAGGGTTCCTCTTCTCCGCATCCCCTCCAGCATTTGTTGTTGCCTGAGTTCAGAGTATAGGCCATTCTAACTCGGTGAGGTGGTATCTCAGGGTTGTTTTTATTTGCATTTCCTTTACTGCCAGGGATATTGAACATTTCCTCATATGTTTCTTTGACATTTTTATTTCTTCTCCTGTAAAGTCTCTCTTTAGCTCCCTTGCCCATTTAATAATTGGTTTACTGGGTTTGGAGAGGGTTAGTTTCTTGAGTTTTCTGTAGATGATGGATATTAGGCCTTTGCCTGTTGCTTTGCTGGTGAAAATCTTTCCCTATATGGTTGGCTGTCTGTCTTTCTAGTTTAGTGGCTATGTTTTTAGCTGTGCAGAAACTTATTTTGTAGTAGTCCCATTTGTTGAGTCTCTCCCCTATCCGTTGTGCCCCCAAGACTCTATTCAGGAAGTTCCTGCCTATGCCTGTAAGTTCTAGTGTCCCTCCTACTCTGTCCTTTAGTTTCAGGGTTTCAGGGTTTTGAGTTGATCTTGGTGCATGGTGATGGCCTAGGGTCCACTTTGAGTTTTCTGCATGTGGCTGCCCAGTTTTCCCAGCACCAGTAGTTGAAGAGGCTATGTTTTTTCCATTGTATGTCTTTGGCTCCTTTGTCAAATATCAGCTGACTGTAAGTATGTGGTTTTATTTCCTGGTGGTTTTGAGCTTTCAAAAGAGCTGTTGCAGTCTGCACTCAACTAATTGAGCTTATTTAAGCTGCCTGTGAATATTGGCTTCTAAATTCCAAATGGTAAATGATAGCTGAATGAACTCACTTAGTTTGAGGAGTTGATTCTCTCTCTTTCTCTTTTGGTCCCTTCCTCCCTCCTTCACTCCCTTCCTTGCTTCCTTCCTTTCTTTCATGGGGATACTTAAGCTTGAATTCAGGACCTGAATGTTGTCCCTTAGCTTTTTCCACTCAAAGCTCACAACTCTACAATTTGAGCCACACCTCCACTTGTAGCTTTTTGGTGGATAATTGAAGATCTCATGGACTTTTCTGCCTGGACTAGCTTTGAACCAGAAACCTCAGATCAGGCTGGGACTATGGCATAGTGGCAAGTGTGCTTGCCTCATATACAGGAAGCCCTGGGTTCGATTCCTCAGCACCACATATATAGAAAATGGCCAGAAGCGGAGCTGTGACTCAAGTGGCAGAGTGCTAGCCTTGAGCAAAAGGAAGCCAGGGACAGTGCTCAAGCCCTGAGTTCAAGCCCAGGACTGGCAAAAAAAAAAAAAAAAAAAAAAAAAACAAAACAAAAAAAAAAAAACCAGAAACCTCAGATCTCAGCTTCCTGAGTTGCTAGGATTGCAGACGTGAGACACTAGCTCTGGCTTGCTTGTCTGCCTGCCTGCCTGCCTGCTTCCCTTCCTTCCTGCCTTCCTTCCTACCTGCCTGCCTTCTTTTCTTCCTTCCTTCCTTCTTCCTGTACTGGGACTTGAAATCAGAGCTTGGGCACTGTCCCTAAGTCTCTCCCCTTTGCTCTCAGGGCTGGCACTCTACCACTTGAATCACAGCTCCACTTTTAGCTTTTTGGTGGTTGATTGGAGATCAGACTCTCGTGGACCCTCCTGCCTAGGCTGGCTTTGAACCCCAATCCTGAGATTGCAGCTTCCTGAGGAGCTAGGATTACGGGCATGCACCACTAGTGCCTGGTCTATTTCTTTGTTTATTTTTTTTTTCTGCTAGGGGTTTGAAATCTGGGCCCGGGCTCTGTTTCTGAGCTCCTTTTGCTCAAGGCTATTGCTCTATCACTTGAGCCACCAGGCCACTTTCTGGCTTCTTCTGTGAATAATTGGAGATAGGTCTTATGGACTTTCCTGATTGGGCTAACTTTGAACTTGATGAGATCCTCAGCTTTCAACCTGTTGAGAAGCTAGATTACAGGTGTGAGCCTCCAGTGCTTGGCCTATTATTTCTTATTAAAATTGTTTTGCTGCTGGGAATGTGACTTAGTGGTAGAGTGCTTGCCTAGCATGCAGGAAGCCCTGGGTTTGATTTCTCAGTACCACATAAACAGAAGTAGCACTGTGGCTCAAGGTGTAGAGTGCTAGCCTTGAGCAAAAGCAGCTCAGAGATAGCATCCAGACCCTGAATTCAAGTCCTAGGAATGACCAAAAAGTAATAATCAATAAAATTGTTTTGGCTTGGAACTGTTGGCTCATGCCTGTCATCTGAGCAACTCAAGAGGCTGAGATCTGAAGATCACAGTTCAAAGCTAGCCTGGGCAGGAAAGTCCATGAGACTTGTATCTCCAATAAACTACTCAGAGAAAGCCAGAAGTGGGGTGTGGCTCAAGTGGTAGAGTTCTAGCCTTGAGTAAAAGCAGTTCAGGGACAGTGCCCAGTCCCCAATTTCAAGCCCCATGGCCAGCAAAATAAATAAAATTGTTTTGCCTGAAGCAGGCACTATCTGCCAGTGGTAGATAGGCATACAAGGAGGAGCCCTTCAATTTCTTTCACCAACCCGTAAAGACAGATCAACAAAACTAAGTCTCACAGGGGCATCAAACTAACTGGAATGGGAATGGGACATCACCTGCTACCACTTAGCACACAAGCCTCATTATCAGTTTAGTCCTAGCCCTCCACCCCACACAGGTGTTAACCCTTTGGCTGCCTTCCCTCTGAGATTTTTCCCTGACTCAATAACTCATAGGAAACTAGACCACCCTTATATCTTTCAATGCCTGGAACCTAGCACTCCAATATATTTTCCATGTGACACTGGAACCTCCCTGTTTGCCCTTTATCTCTTAATCTACATGGGTCCAGACTTACACAGTCTGATTGACATTATCTCCATTCCAGTCACCCATTTCTTTCTTTCCTCCCTCCCTTCCTCCCTCCCTCTCTTCCTTCCTTCCTTCCTTCCTTCCTTCCTTCCTTCCTTCCTTCCTTCTCTTCCTTCCTCCCTCCTTCTTCCCTCCCTCCCTCCCTCCCTTCTCTCTCTCTGTCTCTCTCTCTGTCTCTCTTTCTTTCTTTCTCTCTCTCTTCTCTCTCTTTCTCTCTCTCTCTTTCTTTCTCTCTTTCTTTCTTTCTCTCTCTTCTTTCTTTCTTTCTTTCTTTCTTTCTTTCTTTCTTTCTTTCTTTCTTTCTTTCTTTCTTTCTTTCTTTCTTTCTTTCTTTCTTTCTTTCTTTCTTTCTTTCTTTCTTTCTTTCTTTCGTCAGTCCTAGGGCTTGGACTCAGGATCTGAGCACTGTCCCTAGCTTCTTTTTGCTCAAGGCTAGCATTCTACCTCTTGAGACACAGTGCCACTTTTTCCAGCTTTTTCTGCATATGTGGTGCTGCAGAACCAAATCCAGGGCTTCATGCATGCTAGGCAAGCACTCTACCACTAAGCCTCATTCCCTGCCCCTCCACTCACCCATTCCTTTAGACAACTGGTCCTCCCTTCTTCCTCCCAATACCACAGAGCAGAACTGGTGTCATTCCTCCTAATGCTTTCCTTCATACCTGTAATTTGTCCCTATCCCTACACCAACAGGTCATGGAGCTTAGCCAACTCTGCAGATTCTACAACTCCAGTTCCATTCTTTGGCAGTAATGGTCCTGCAAACCTGTAAGGCCATCCTGAACCACCACCTGCATGGGGCCTGTGCAATGCCTTGTGAGGAATGCTCTTTCTTCCTTCCTTGCTTTTTTCTGGTACTGTGACTTGAACTCAGAGCCTCCTACTATCTGGGCTTGCTGACTGAGATGACGCTCTAATACTTGAGACATGCCTCCAGCCTGGCTTTTTACCAGTGATTTTGGAGGTGGTGTCCCATGGACTTTTCTGCCCAGGATTGGTTTGAGCAATCATCTTCCAGATCTTAGCCTCCTGAGTAGCTAGGTTTCTGAATGGGAGCTAGCAACACAGCTCTGATTACTATCTTGATGGTCTTTTCTTTTTAATCCCTTTATATTTTAAATATTTTTATTAATTTCCATGAGTTGTTTCCTTGTGTCATTTTCATACATGCAAACAATGTGGACCTGCAACCTTACTCCCTCCATTATTCTCCCTTATCCTCTATCCTCCTTTGGAAAACAATTTCAATAGATTTCCTTGCCCTCTTTTCACACATACATTCAAGGAACTTCAAATTCCTTTCTGTATAAGTAGCATTGTTTTGTTTTGTTTTTTTGGTCTCCTCCTCCTCCTCCTCCTCCTCCTCCTCCTCCTCCTCCTCCTCCTCCTCCTCCTCCTCCTCCTCCTCCTCTCTTTTCTTCTTCTTTTGCCAGTCTTGGGGCTCAAACTCTGGGTTTGGGCCCTGTACCTGAGCTCCTGTTTGCTCAAGGCTAGCGCTCTACCACTTGAGCCACATTAGTGGGTTTTTTGGTGTTGTTGTTGTTTTCCTGTGATTAACTAGAGATATGTCTTATGGACTCTCCTGCCTGGGCTGGCTTTGAACCACTCAGTATGTGTGTACAGCCCAGCTTTTTAGCAGTGAGCAGTTATCTCCTGGATCTCAGCCTCCTGAAGTAGTTAGAATTACAGGATGAGCCATTGGTGCCTGGCTAATTTTTTTTTCCCTTGCTTGTGTACCATCAGACCACTGGGCATAAGTGGAAAGTGGTGCTGTGGCTC
This sequence comes from Perognathus longimembris pacificus, assembly GCF_023159225.1. Classification (NCBI taxonomy): domain Eukaryota; kingdom Metazoa; phylum Chordata; class Mammalia; order Rodentia; family Heteromyidae; genus Perognathus; species Perognathus longimembris. Next base: position 73,431,981 of record NC_063167.1, on the reverse strand, counting down.
AGGTGGTAGAGTGCTACCTTTGAATCAAAGCTCAGGGTCAGTGCCCAGTCTCAGAGTTCAAGCCCCAGGACAAAAAAAGAAAAAAGAAAGAAAAAGCAAAAGAAAGAAAAATTTAAAAAGCCGGAAGATCTTGTTAGGGGGTCAGGTGGGCAAGCCCCCCAAGAGATGTTATGGGATCTGAGCAAAACTAAGTCCAGCACACGAACAAAGTCAAGAGAATTCAAGCTTTATTACAGGCACAAAAGCTGACCGGCCAGGGACACGGTGCAGACTCAGGAGCTAACACTGTGACCTGGAACAGTCATCAAATCAAGGTTTATAAAGGCAAAAACCACATTCAGATGACTTGGCAGAGTAAGTTACAGTTTCTAAGCAACACAGGATAAAATCCAAATCCTAACAGTCTCAACCTCTAATTACAAATAACAAGATGCAGACAGCAATACAGAAACAGAATTTAGCCTTGAGTTGCAAAATACGGCCAGGTCATCATGACCATTACAAAACAAAACATAACCTAAAAGCAAAATATAGCTTGAGCAGGGGCCTTGGAATGTTATTTTTAACTTTTTAGTGACTCATTCCCATGGTTGGGGATGTTATTTGGGACATATATTTTTGGGCTGCTTGGCCTCTGTTACTCCATCTTGGTTCAGGAATATGTGTCCCTCTATCAGTCTCAAGGGGTAGAGTGTCAGTCATGAGTGAAAAACTGTAGGGACAGTGTCTAGACCCTGAGCTCAAACCCCAGGACTGGCACAAAAAGCCCAACAGCAACACCACCAAAACTACCACCAAACTGAAGGAGTCAAGGGATCCGAGAGCTTTTAATGTATTTTGATATTTCCTCTCCTCCTGCCCTAAAATGTTTCACTGAGAGCTAGACCTGTAATTCTGAGTTCACTGAGGAGATAGGCCTGTGGCTAAGCCTTAAGTATACAGCTGAAGGCCAGAGAGGAAATCTGAAGGAGCCAAGAACCAGCACAAGTATGATCTGAAATAAAGCTTCTAATAGGACGCTTAAGGGTAAAGGTAAATTCATGACTCACGAGAAGTGTAACAATGAGCAGTATGTTGAAGAGTTTAACCCAGATTGTAGGCATGCTTGCCTGTTATCCCAAATCTCAGAGATTAAGGCTAGATCCAAAGGTTTGGTGATGAAAGAGACATAAAATCAGCAAACCTAAGGCAGGACATCAGCTGGAGGGAAGAGCATCATCATCATCATCGTTGTGATGGCAAAGAGAGGGTGTTCCCTATGCAGATGAGGCGAGTATGGGGGGGAGGGGCTACTGGTCAGACCCCTGTCACTCCCACTCATAGATTTCCAGTGTGGTGGGAGAGCACTCCAGAGCATGGATGGGAGAAGAGGGTGGCAGCTGCTCAGAAGGGCTAGCAGGGCCAATGACCAGTGCAGGGCATTTGGAATGTAGATGGTATATGGGGGACAGTTTCTCATACTTACCAGGGAAGTAGTATGACTGTGAAGTTGGTTTTCCCAGAGTAAGGCAAAACTCAACTGCATAATAGCTTGTGGTGGTAGATAACTGTGTGGGCTTCCCCCTGATTACCTGGTTAAGTGATAGACAATTTTCTCTCCTTTAGGGAGCTACTTACTTGGTTCATGGCTCAATTATGTTGGTCCAACTATAAGCCAAAACTTCTAGAGTCCTAATGTTCCATATGTCTTTTCTCTCAAACCTTCAGGTACAAATGATAGTACTCTATAGGGCTAAATACACCAACTTCATCTTTTCTCTTCTTTTCCTGTTAAGAACCAGTTCTAACAGTCTTGGCCTCTACGGGGGTCACAGGGGTATATGTCAAGTAAGTGGGAGGTTCTCAGGTGCCATGGTTGGGTTCTGGTTTGTGTGTTTCTATACTAGGGCAGAAATTCCGGACCTTGTATCAGTCGTTAGGCCTTCTCTTTCACCCAGGGCCACCGCGACTCACACCTTCAGTCAGGCTTTTTATACTTGTTAACTTTTACACTGGTTAGCTATATATTCATATATATGTATACACGTATGTATGTATATTATTGTTCTTTCTTGTCTGACTTTGAACCTCAATCCTCAAAGTTCCAGCCTCCAGATTAGCTAGCATTGCTTGGGGAGCCATGGCCGTGATGCAGACAGAGCTCTTATCTCTGCCCTGAGAATGCTATGGGAGGCATCTCTGTGATCTCGCAGAAGGTGGCATCACATCCCTGCCCCCTCCCCGGCCAGGCCCAGGGCTCAGGGCTGCATCCAAGGTGCGCAGAGGACCCGGGGCGGGAGACCTGGGGGTTTGGAGGGGGGGGGGGGAAGTAATCAGTGTCCCTCCCTGGCCGAGGTTCCGAGTCTCCCCCTGCAGCCAAAGGCAGGGTCCGCATCCTGGGTCCCAACCACGTGGTTGTCCACCTATTCCAAGTCTGCATTGGGAAGTCACCAGAGTTCCCGGCCTGGCTCTCCTATGTTGTCCTCGTCGTCATCCTCCTCCCACCTCCTCCTCCCTTCTTCTTCCTCTTCCTCCTCCCCCCCCCCCCTCTCTGTCCTCTCTTATCTCTCTCCTTTCTTTCCTCTGCAGCCTGGAAGCCATTCTTATGTTCCTACAAGAATAAACCTGTTTACTTAGGAAATGACCCTTTGGCTCCAGAAGAGTTAAGAGCTGTTAGACTTGGTTCTTGGCAGGAAAGGAAGGGCAGAGGTGGAGATGTTATTTGCCCGCTTGAAGAACTATCACTAGCGCCTGAAGATTGCAGAGAAAAGGACCCAAGTGGCTGCCACTTTGCCTGTCCCTCTTCCTTCCTTCCTTCCTTCCTTCCTCCCTCCCTCCCTTCCTTCCTTCCTTCCTTTCTTCCTTCCTTCCCTCCCCCCTTCCCTCCCTCCCTCCCTCCCTCCCTTCCTCCCTCCCTCCCTCTCCTTTCTTTCTGCCACAGCTTCTACTTCCAGTTTTCTGGTGGTTAATGGGAGATAAGAGTCTCATGGACTTTCCTGCTAGGTCTGGCTTTGAACCGAGGTCCTCCCATCTCAGCCTCCTCGGTCGCTAGGCTTATTGGTGCCTGGCTGCGGCTCTGCATTTTCGAATGTGGAACAGCAACTGCGGTCCCCCCACCCCACCCCCCGCCTCGCGCCGCTACGGCTGCACCCCGGGAAGGCAGGGAGCGCGGGGTGCAGAATGTGAGAGAGCGCGGCCTGGTGCCGTGGCCCATTTTCATTCTGCCGGCCTTGTCTTAAATGGTTAGCGGTGTCTGCTCTCGCTCCTTCTTTCCTGAGTCTGTCGTTCTCTTCCCCGCTCGGCCGCGTGGCGGAGGACCGGGCGCCTTGCGGGGCGGGGACCTCCCTCGGGTGCCAGGGATCCGCGTCCTCAGGGCTTGGCGGGATTCGAACCGCTGCGAGCACGCGCGGCCCGGCTGTTCATTGGACACAGTTGAGCTCTCGCATCGCCGCGTTCTGGCTGGGAAAAGGGCCGCAGGGGAGCGCGCCAGGCCCCGCGGGCGGAGTGGAGGCCACGCGTGGGGGCCCGGGGCGCGGGCGCAGCGGCTCCGCGCTTTCCCGAGCGCGCGCCGCAGGCGGGGAAGGGGCTGTGCGCCCGTGGGGAGCCGCGCAGGAGGCAACGTGGGGACCCCGGGGCGGTCACCCCGCTTTGAGAGGCGGAGAAGCCTCGGTTGCGACTGTCCGCCAGCGGAGGCCCGCAGCTCCAGTCCCCGCCGCGTCCAACCTCCGGACGTGCCCAATGAGGTACCCTCGGTCTGGGCAGCGCCGCGGGAGGAAGCCGCGTCTCTGTGGCGCAATCGGTTAGCGCGTTCGGCTGTTAACCGAAAGGTTGGTGGTTCGAGCCCACCCAGGGACGGCCGTACATTTTACGGGATGGAAATTCTTTGTTTCCGGCATGTTAAAAGCAACTCCTGGGTGGATCTGATTGATGTGTTGCAGGCTTTCATGTTCGAGTTCTGTTGACTCGCACGTATTAAATTGGATGCGTGAGATTTTCGAGGAAAAATTCAGGTTCCACCGCAGTATTGCTATGGCCTTCTTTGAACTAAATCTCCTTGAATTAAGTCTTTGGGTGTTTTCTTTTGTTTTTGCTTTGTTTTGATTTGTTGTGCTTTTGAGATAGGGACTCACTCATAATGTTACTCAGTTTGGCCTTGAACTTGCTATATAGTTCAGGTTGACCTTTAACCTGTAATCCTCCTGTTTCAGCCGGGAATACAAATATGGGCCACTAAGCTCAGTAATTTACCATCTTAAAAAGAGAAAAACTCGGCACATCACCTTTATAACAACAACTACAAATTAAAAAGGAGGAGGAGGAGGAAGTTGTTGGAAGTTGTTGAGGGATGGTGTCTCATGCCTGTAAGCCTCAATACTCAAGAGGCAGAGATTGGGAGGACTCTGTTGTGGTGAGATAGGGGGAAAAAGTTCAAGAGATTTCACTCAACAGTAAAATCCGTGTGTGGTGGTGCAAGCCAGTTATCCCCAGCTACAGCAGGATGTGTATTTCAAAACATTGAAGTCTAGGCTTGCATAAGAGAAAAGCAAGACCTCATCTCAGAACTAAACAGACCAAGGACAAAAACATGACTCAAGAGGTACAGTACAAGATGAGAACACAAAAGCCAAGAGAGAGCTCCTAGAAATACCTCTGAATCCTCGGCAGGCTTGGTCTTCAGAAGTCTCAGGGAGTAGGCCATGAATTATCTGCAGGCTTCTTTAGTTTCTTTTCACCTTATTGGCAGATGAATATGTATTTCTTCTTGCAAAATTCCGCTATACAATTTTACACTTTTGTAAGGAATACTATGAAATACATCAACTTCACTAAAGGAAATGGTGAATATATTTAACTTCACTTAAAAAAATCTAAACCAATTAAGCGTGCAACAGCAGGTAAACGCAAAGCCTGAGCTGGGCGCTAGGGGCTCTGGCCTGTAATCCTATCCAGGAGGCTGAGATCTGAGGATTGTGGTTTAAAGCCTGCCTGGGCAGAAAAGTCCATGAGACACTTATATGCAATTAACTAGCAAAGAACCAGAAGTGAGGTATGGCTAAGTGGTAGAACCTCAATGTTGAGTGAAAAAAAGCCAAAGGAAAGTGAAAGGCTCCAAGCTCAAGTCCCAGTACTGGCCAAGGAAACATTAAAAAAAAAAAAAAAAAAGAATAAAGAAGAGGGCTGGGAATGTGGCTTAGTGGTAGAGTGTTTGCCTAGCATACATGAAATCCTGGGTTTGATTCCTCAGCACCCTATAAGCAAAAAAAGCCAGAAGTGGCACTGTGCCTCAAGAGGTAGAGTGCTAGTCTTGAGCAAAAAGAAGCCAGGGACAGTGCTCAGGCCCTGAGTCTCAAGCCCCAGGACTGGAAGAAAGAAAAAAAAGATGCAATATCTCTCTAGCTTGCAACGTTTGGATTTACAAGCCCCATCTTCATATGCATTTATGAATTTTATTTCTCTGAAGAATTATTTTTTCTTTTTTTCCTTTTTGTTTGTGCTGATCCTGTGGATTAAACTCAGAGCCTGGCCACTGTCCCTGAGTTTTTTTCTTTGTGTTTTTTTTTTGCTCAAGGCTAGCTCTCTACCACTTGAGCCACAGCTCCACTTCTGGCTTTTTGCTGGGGTTTTTGGAGATAAGAGTCTCATGGACTTTCCTGTCTGGGCTAGCTATGAAGCACCATCCTCAGACCTCAACCTCCTGAGTAGCTAGGATTATAGGTGTGAGCTACTGGTTCCTGGCCTGAAGAATTCTTCAAGTAATGCACTAATATTCTTGTACCATAATGTTGATGAAATGATTATATTATTAATATATAAAACATGTATTATACTACATAAAATAATGTATTACATATTAAATTGTAAATGTATTAACATAATTATATATTATTTTACACTACTACCAAAATATATAATTTAATATGACTATTTTGTATGTGTATGTATGCCAGTACTGGGGCTTCAACTCTGTCTTCGTTCACCTAATTTCCAAGTTCTGTAAATTTTTCCTTGAGACATTAACACAGAATTGTTTTCTTTTCCAAAGAAATCTAATAAATTAATGAGTTTTATAGGGGTACTGGGGACTCAAACTCGGGGCCTGGGAACAGTCAGCTTTTTCTGCTCAAAGTTGGAGCTCTAATACTTGGTTAGGTCTCCATTTCTGGCTCTTTGCTGCTTAATTGGAGAAAAGACCTTCTCAGCTTTGTCTGCCTGGGCTGGCCTTGAACCCCGATCCTCAACTCTTAGCCACCCTTGGCCGAGATGAGCATCTTGCACGGCGCGGGCACTCGCCTTTCATTATGAGAGTTTATGTTCCTTGGGTTTCATTCCTGAGATGTCTATACACACACGGTGGTTAAGGGTGAAGAGTCTGGTAAGCGCCCTCACTCCCCAGTCCAATTTCAGGTTCCAGTGAGAAATTAAATTTCCGGCCGCGGAGGAGCGCGTGTGCTTCTGATAAGGCCGCTCCTCCCGGGGCGGAGACTAGGGTGCAAGGAAGGGTGGGGCGGCCTGTGGTTCCGGCTGCTCCCCAGAGGGCCCTACCCCAGGCGGCCGCCTCTCCCCAAGGCTGGCCCCCCAGGGTTGTCACCCTGTCAGACGTCTGTCCCCCCAGACGCCTGCCCCCAAGATAGCTGTCCCCCCCAGATGCCAGATCGCTGCCCTCCCCCAGACGTCTGCCCCCCCACCCCGTGGCTGTCCCCTCCTAGACGGCTTCCCACCATCAGATAGCTGCCCCCGCCAGACGGCTCCCCCTCCCCCCAGACTGCTGTCATTCCCCCACGGCTGCGCCCTCCTCCCCTAGAGCTGCTCCCCGCGCTTCTCACCCCGGATGGACTCGGCAGGGCCAGGGGAGAGGCCGAGGACCCCGGACCTCCTGCCAAGCGCGCTGGAATGTCGGACTGTATTCTTCTTTTTTTTTATGATTTTAGGGCTAGTGGAGGCGACTTCAGGAATCGTTGGTCGAAGTTTGAAAAAGTGGAAACTTTGCAGCTTGTAGTTCTTTTCGTAGCTAAGGGAAGATTCAGAAGAGAGAAGAGAAAAAAAAAACCAAACCACCAGGAATTGAAAAAAAATGAACTCGCCCAACGTGGGGCTCGAACCCACGACCCTGAGATTAAGAGTCTCATGCTCTACCGACTGAGCTAGCCGGGCGGCGGTGCCGGGGCCTTTCCTGGACTCCTGTCATCTTACTCCCATGCGGTGCCACAACTCAGAGGATTCCTGTTTTCCTGGGTGCCACAATCACCCTTCATGTCCACCTCCACAATCACCCCACATCCATCTCCAGTCACCCCTCATGTCCATCTCCACAGTCACCTTCATGTCCATCCCGAAGGTCACCCCTCACCTCCACCTTCAACCACACAGAACTCGGTGTGTCCTCAGTTTCCTTCCGGGTTCGGGTCACCCTAAGCTCTGGGAAGGAAAAGGGGCGCTCCGAGAGGCTGCGGGGGACAGGAAAGCACGCATTCCCGGGAAGATCCGCCCCGCAGGCCCGGCCAGAGCACCCGCAGGCCCGGCGCTCTCGACCCGCCCGTGCGCTGGGATTTCGGGAGGGCGCCAGGAAGCCCGGATGACTTTTCGTGTTTTAAATACTGAGACTTTGAGCGAGAAGGTCAAGGTCATGCCGCGGCCCCTGGCGTGGGCACCACGTGCGCGAGATCGCCTCCTACCCCCGAGGAAGCCCAGCATGCCGGAGTGCTCGGCTTAGTCTTTCCCGGTGGTGGCGCCGTGCCAGGAAAGGGAGTTAATTCGGCGAGGATGTATTTGCGCATCTGCGTGCGCAACAGTAAAAATGACGATCGAAAGTAAAAACTACCGTACGCTCCTGCCGTGACTCGGATTCGAACCGAGGTTGCTGCGGCCACAACGCAGAGTACTAACCACTATACGATCACGGCGCGCCACCCGAAGGACGGCGAGCTGTCCCTGCGTTTTATCCTATTTGAAACCGAGGATCGTGCTTCTGCGTGGCAATCCCCTTAGCAGGTGCGACCTGCGAGATCGCCGCCCCCCAAGTCCCTGGTCCGGTCCCTGACGCTCCGAGGCTGCCGGCACCACAGCCCAGCATCAGCCTCTCCGTGCCCGCTCCGCAGACTGTTCGTGCCGTCTCCAGCACGCGCCCTGGACGGAGGGTTCTGTGTGCAGACGGCTCCCGGGGACACCAAGCGCCCTGCCCGGAACTGGGGGCGCTGTACTGACTTCAACCGAATCCACAGTAAGTCAGAGGTGGCCTTTTACCACCCAGCAAAAACACAGAAGGCTACCCTCGGTTCCGAGTACTTCCCTTAAAAAATTCCACGTAGTTCGAAAAGCATATTACTCGCTGCGTTGGCCGGGAATCGAACCCGGGTCAACTGCTTGGAAGGCAGCTATGCTCACCACTATACCACCAACGCGCCTGATTAGAAGCGCTTGACAGGCTTCCTTATGAGGATGATGTCATCCATTCCGGCTTAGTTTGTGATGCGTGTTAAAGAGAAACAAAACCGTGGCATGGAAGAAACAACAGACCAGAAACCTCTCTGAACTACTTCCTGTAGAGAATTCCGAAGTAGTTCTTGTTCGAGAGGCTCAAGGAAATCCGTTCCCTTTCTTCCATCCTTGCTTTGAAGGGAGCGTCTGAAAGTCCTCGGCAGGAGTTAGCTCCACAACCACCGGTTACTGCTCGCGCGTTTCCTTAGGACAAAAGCATAAAATAAGTTGCAGTGCGATGATACTTTTTTTTCTTATTAGCATACCTTAGTTTTACAAAGGAGGTTTCATTGTGACATTTCCGCTTATTATACAATGCATCCAATCAGCTTCACCCCATCTCCCTCTTCTTGAAACAATTAACTGGTTTCATCGTTTATTTTTAGACATGTAAATAAACTACGTGTGTATTCTCCTTCCTTCACCCTCTTCCTTAACTCACCCAGCTCTCCGGGGTGCCCACCTTCCTACTTGAGCTTATTTTACTCTCCTTCTCCTCCTCCTTTTTTTTTTTTTTTTAAGTGAATTAATTGCACCAATAGGTTTCTCTCTAGTATTTCAGATGAAGAGATGTACGTTTTAAAGCTTTGGATACATATTGCCAAATTGCAAACTAGTCAATGAGCATTAAACAATTAACATCGGTTATGGATAGCATTATTCCCTTCATCTTTTAGTTATTATTTATTTTTCTTGTCTTTAAGTATTTGTACAGAGGGGTTTCCAGTTCATGATAAGAGAGCATCTTGACCAATGTCAGTCCATTAAGCTTTCCATCTTTATAACAGTTTAGATTAAAATGATAACATGAATCATTTCAATTTGCATTTATTACTATTGAGGCTGGTCGTTTTTCATAACCTTAACAATTATTTGTATTAGTAATTTGTTTTTACTAAGTCATGTGTTTTTGTCTGTTCTCCCTCCCCATTGGGTATTTGTTTTCCTTGCTGATTTATGCCATTTTATCCTTTGTTTTTTAATATTATTGACGGGATTTTTAGATGGGCAGAAAGTTCTTGTTTCTTTTTCTTCTTTTTTATTGTCAAGATGACGTACAGAGGGGTTACAGTTACATACTTAAGGTAGTGAATACATATACATTTCTTGTCATACTTGTTACCCCCTTCCTCATTTTTCTCCTGCCTTCCCTCCCCCAACCCACCCTGCCTTTCTTTCATCATTAAAAAAAAAATCATCCCCTTGATGGACACTGCCATTCCAGTCTACAATGCTTATAATAACCTCTATTATTATTAACAATAAAACAATTCCTTCCAGGTTGGGCGATATGTACATTTTTTCCCTTTTGCTTAGTATAATCTGTTCTTTCTTTTTCTCTCATTTCTTCCCTCCTGACCTTGAGTTGCTTAGTTTGCTCTCATCAGTGTCCATTGCAGCTGTTGGGCCCCCTCTATTGTATTTTTTTCACCCATTTTCCACTCATTCTGTGCCCTCCTCCCAGCTTCCCTCAGCTGTTCACGTGTATATACCATATGTGAGGTAAATAATATCGGGTCCTCTAAATACTACAAGACTAATTATGAAGAAGTCCTTTGCTTCTTTATCTTTAGAGTTCTTTTCAGTCTGGATATTAACTTATGTACAAATGGGTTCCTGTTTCTATATAGTTTAATCCATCCGTTTTTATTTTTGCTTTGCTGCTTTTTTTCAAAAAGCCCTCCTTGTTCCAACTAAAAGTTTCCTCTAACAAGAAAGCTTGTTCCTTATCCAGGAGTCGAACCCTGGCCATGGAGTGGAAGGGACCAACTCCAAGCCACTACACCACAAGGGAAACCGGCAGAATCCTCCTAGGAAAAATCAAATGACCAGTTTACCTTTCTGTGGTGAGTGCAATTTTGAATGTCTGGATTTTTTTTATGTTTCTTAAAATATATTTTTATTTTCTTTAATGTCATTTTTTTTATGTTGTGAATTTCATCAAATATAACCATCCAGGACTTTTTTTTTTTTTTTTACCATATCAGGTAAGATTACCATAAACAAGTTTATATAGACATTATTTTCAATGTTCTCTGACTACTTTACCATAATTCCAAGTTAGATTCTATATATTGTCAGTGTTGATATGTTCGGGAATATATATTATAATTTATGAGATAAGCTTCAGACCCAAAAGTCTTACTTTGAGTCCTATGTCTGTGGGCAAGCCAGCCTATCAAAACCTTGAGTCTACAACCATGAAGGACTATTAAACAACATACCATGCCTATTTTACAGGGATGACGTGTGAATCAATTAAGTCAATACATGTAAAACTTTTTGAAGTCTATAAAGTACTTAGAATGAGAATTACAGATCAGCCAGTAAAGTTAGCCACCAGAATCATACTCATGCCTGCTGTAACCAGAAGCTTTTAAATGATCAAGCTTAACAGTGGTCAGGTAAGTAAATGAAGGCCATAGGACACAGTATGTTTCTAGCCTATACTACTGAGTCTAATCTTTAGGAAGACTTAATTTATTTTAAGGGAGAAAAAAGCCTTAGTTAATATATCTGTTAGTGTCTATACAAACAAGATGCAACCACTAATTCAAAAATAGGAGGGTTTTTTTTTCCCCGAGAAGAGTGCATTCTTTAATAGAACTATATTCGAGTAAGAACTCCATACAAATAGCATACCTTAACACAGGAGAGTAAGGAAGAACTATTTTACATTACATTGAACACTCATGTGATTTGCAAGTTACCCCTCCCTCCAACCAAATACTTGTGTGTGTGTTTTTTTAATATATATTACAGATGTTGCAGTCAGTTCTGTATATGCCATCAATCAGTTTTTACATGTAGCTACGTGAAGCACACCTGTTTGCCGATGTCTTTGTTTCAGAGGAGTTGGAGTGATTGAATTACTGCCTGCTTTTCAGTGTTTCCACCAGCCATTCCATTGCCTCATCAAGTCCAATGCCTTTGGTTGCTGATGTTTTGAATATCTGCCATTTCCGATCCTTCAAGGCAGGCAACCCAAGTGAATTTGCCATCTCTGAGGGCGTCATGGCCTGCTCCATGTCCTGCTTATTTGCAAATACCACTAAAATGGCTTTTCTCAGCTCTTCTTCCTCCAACATAGCAACTAATTCTGACTTGGAAATGCCAATTCTGTCTCAGTCACAACTGTCTACCACATAAATGACTGCATCTGTATTTGAATAATAACACCTCCAATATGGCCTGATACTTGTCTGTCCTCCTAGGTCCCAAACTTGGAATTTAAGGTTTTTGTATGTCACTGTCTCTACATTAAATCCAATAGTAGGAATAGTTGTAACAACTTCTCCAACCTGTAAACGGTATAAAATTGTGGTTTTTCCTGCACCGTCTAATCCCAAAATCAAAATCCTCATTTCCTGGGTTCCAAAGAGACTGGAAAAAATACTTGAAAAAAAGCCACCCATGGTGAACCGCCTGTCCTCCCTCGCCGATCCTCACAGACAACAGCGACTCAATTCCAGCCCTGGCGCTGCCATCTCGGTCCGCCTTGGTCTCCTTCTCCAGCCCGGCCAGCCTGCAGCTTCCAAGAGTGTCTGGATTTTAAGGTTCTAGACTATTCAGCCTTCTCCACGTCAAGATAACTCCCAGGTAACCATGGGAGGATTTTGTTGCACATAATCACAGACAGTATCCAGACCAGACAGAGAGAAAAACACCAGCAGCTCAGTAGAGAAATAATGATCTTCATCAAAAACACCCAGGAAAGGGGAGGGAAGGTGGGAGGAAAATGAGGGAGGGGGTAACAAGTATGACAAGAAATGTACTCACTATCTTACTGTAACTGTAACCCCTCTGTACATCACCTTGACAATAAAAATAAATTGAAAGGAGAACATCAGAATAATTAGCACAGGTTTAGGCTAGTCACAGCAGAGGATCACAACATTATGAATGCATAAGATAATGCTAAGTGAAATGAACTCCTTTTTATGGAAACTAGTGTTATATCACTGTTGTAATTACTTTCAACATGCCATGTGAAACTGTAGCTTCTTTTGTTGATGATCCTCTTATATCCCCTTCCTGTGGATGTCCTGGTGCTATCACTGGATCTTGTCTGAGTACCCTGATACTGTATATACTGGTATTAGAACTAGGGAAGTGAAATGGAATATCCAAATCAAGAGACAAAGAATAAAAAAAACCAAATGACTCCAAAAGCAATACTTGCAAAACCATTTGGTGTGAACCAACTGAACAACTCATGGGGGAGAGGGAAAGGGGGAGGGGGAGGGGGAATGAGGGAGGAGGTAACAAATAATACAAGAAATTTACCCATGGCCTAACGTATGAAACTGTAACCCCTCTGTACATCACTTTGACAATAAATAAGTAATTATTAAAAAACAAAAACAACAGAACATCAGGACCTTTTCCTTAGGAACAATGAAAAGGACATTTTAGGAGTAAAGCTAAGGGATCCTAGGCCTATTCAAGCTTTTTTTTCTTCTTTCTTCTCTCTCTTTTTAAATTTTATATTGTTTTTGCCAGTTTGGAGGCTTGAACTCATGGCCTAGGTGTAGTCCCTGACCTTCTTTGTGCTCAAGGCTAGCACACTACCAATTGAGCTCCACTTCCAGCTTTTCCTGAGTAGTTTATTGGAGATGAAAGTCTCACAGACTTTTTTGACCCCCTGGCTTCAGCCTCCTCAACAGCTAGGACTGCAGCCATGCTATCTATCTCATCTCTTCTTTCACTCCTTCCTTCCCCGTTTGTCTCCATCTCTTCCTCTCCCAGGTCCTATGAATTTAGTTTGGCTTAAAAAGAATATTACACACTGGAGACAATCACTCACCCTATGGATTCTCATCAGGCTGGGGGGTCAGTAGATTGAGTGTAACTCACTAGTGGGTAGGTTTCTGAGTGTTAAATTGTTTTAAATATTAGGAAGGAATTTAATGGTGACAAACCCCTAAGTGTGCTTACAGTCACATTTTAGTAACTAAATCACTTTACTAGTCAGCATGGCATGGCTCAGCTGCTCAATGTTTGCTTGTATCTTCCCATTCCCCCAGATTGGGAACTTCAAGCTTAAATTCTCGTACTCAGCTAATATTGGAACATCTTCCTTCTGGAGGAAACTTTCTGTTAGTGAGATGTAACTTCTGAAATAACTGGCCCCAGCCTTGAGCCAGAAAACTAAGGGACAGCACCCAGGCCCTAGTGTAAGCACAAAAGAGGAGGAGAAGAAGGAGAAGGAGGAAGAGCAGAAAAAGAAGGAGGAGGAGGAGAGGAAGAGGAAGAAGAAGGAGAAGGAGAAGAAGAAGAAGAAGAAGAAGAAGAAGAAGAAGAAGAAGAAGAAGAAGAAGAAGAAGAAGAAGAAGAAGAAGAGAGGAGGAGGAGGAGGAGGAAGAGGAGGAGGAGGAGGAGGAGGAGGAGGAGGAGGAGGAGGAGGAGGAGGAGGAGGAGGAGGAAGACGACGACGACTAGGGCCAACAGAAGATAAACAGATCTCATAGATGCCAAATGATTCCCTTAAAAACCCATCCTTCTGCCAGGCACCACTAATCCTAGCTACTCAGGAGGCTGAGATTTGAGGATCAAGGTTAAAAGCCAGTCCAAGCAGGAAAGTCTGTGAGCCTCTTACCTTCAATTAACTACCAAAAATCTGGAAATGGAGATGTGACTCTAAGTGGTAGAGTGTGAGTTCAAGCACTAGGACTGGCGACAAACAAATCAACCACCCTTGGGCTTGACACTCCCTGGGAAGTTAAGTCCCAGCATACATTAATTTTCCAGCAAGTCAATAAATAAAATAAACAAGTGGAAAAAGACATGAAAAGGTGTGCAATGTCCTTAGTTATAGTAAACTGAAAACAAAACCATAATAAGATACCACTTGACACCTACAAAGGATGGCTATAAATTAGCAGATAGAAAATAGCAAGTGCTGATAAGGATAAGTAGAAACTGGAGCCCTCGTGGGAATATGAAAGGATGCAGCTGTTGCAGAGAACAGTGTAGCAGCTCCTCAGTAAGCTAAATATAGAATCTGACTCAGTAATTCCACTCCTACGGTTATGCCCCAAAGAACTGAAAGTAGGTACTCAAACACTTGTACGTGTATGTTCCTGGTGGCAGTATTCATAATAGCTGCCCATAAGGAGAGAAAAGAGCCTGGATGGCCTTTCATAAAGGAATGGGTAAACTGTGGTAGATACATTTCAGTGGCATATTACTTAACCATAGATGAAATGATGTATTCATGCATGTTTCACCTTCAGGCTAATAGAACAAAGGGAAAGAAAAACAGTGCTGGAGGAATAGCTCAAGTGGTAGAATGTCAGTGTAGGAATCTTGAGACCTTGAGTACAAAGCCCAACACAAATAACTTCACATAACAAAACAAATAATCCAAGGAGAAAATGGTGGGGGCGGGGAAGGGAAGGAAAGCGGAGGGATGCTAGATAAAGGAACATATCACCAAAGAGGACATACAGATGGCAAATAAGTGCATAAAAAGATATTCAGGCTGGATGCAGGTTACTCACACCTGTAATTTTAGCTACTCCAGAAGCTGAGAACTGAGGATTGCTGTTTGAAGCCAGCCTGGCCAGGAAAGTCCATGAGACTCTTATCTCCAATTAATCATCCAAAAGAATCAGAAGTGGAACTGTGGCATTGAGCAAAATTAGCTTAGGAACCATGCCCCAGCCCTGACTTCAAGCCTCAAGACTGGCGCGTGTGCACACACACACACACACACACACACACACAGAGATTCAGCACTGTGGAAATGCATATTAAAATCACAATTAGGCATCAATAACATACCTGTCAGTAAAAGAAACCTGACAACAAATGGCTGATAAGAATGCAGAGAAAATTAGTGTATCTGAGAAAAGAGAGACTGCCTGGGAGATGGGGCGAAAGCCCCTCCACTGGGGTCCTGCTTCCCTCACCAGGCCCCGGGGCGTCCCACACCACTTCATGAGGCCCTGAGTGTCCTGCGTGCAAACCAAACCCCACACCAGGGCACCAGGCCCTGACAGTCCTGCGTGCAGACCCCACATCACGTCACCAGGCCCTGGGAGTCCCACATGCAGCCCTGGACATCACGTTCTGGCCATTGCTCCTGGAAGACTCAGAGGTGAACAGTGGACTGCGTGGACCCCAGAGGCATGTGGGAATGGATGCCCACTCAGGGGTTGAAGGCCGCAGTGGGATCTGTGCCAACTGCCTGCGGCCTGCACTGGGGCTGGGGCTGACAAGGCCACAGGCTGTCCAGGGGTCTTGGGAGTCCCGCGGCTCTTTCCTGGAGACCCCCATGAACCCTGGGTCACACACCCCTGGCGGCGCCCTCCCTCAGGACCATCCCGACTGGAGGAGCTCTGCTCAGCTTCCCTCCAACGATTATACGATGCAGCATTTACACTCCTAAACATTTATCCCAAAGAAAGAAAACTTTCTGTCCACACAAAACCTGCACACAATCCCAGACCAGATGGCTCAATGTAATCTGAGCTATTTAAGAGACTGAGAACTGAGGATCACAGTTTGAAGCCAGCACTGGGTGGGAACGTCTGTGTGACTTTTACCTCCAGCAAAAAGCCAGAAGTGGAGCTTTGGCTTAAGTAGCAGAGCACCAGCCTTGAGCAAAAAACCTCAGAGACAGCATCCATCCCTGAGTTAAAGAACAGGATGTACACACAGACACACACACAGACACACACACACACACACACACACACACACGACATGGCCAGATTACCTTGTTGCAGTATCTTAAGAAGTCACAAGATTATACACTTCTGTAAACATCTATTTTCTCCAAATTCTCCTATGGATTAGAAGCTTTCAAAAAATTCTGGCTGTGGGGGGAAGGAGGAATGAGGCAGGAGGTAACAAACAGTACAAGAAATGTACCCAAGGTCTAATGTATGAAACTGTAACCTCTCTGTACATCACCTTGACAATAAATAAGAAAAAATAAATTTAAAAAATTCTAGCTGTGTGCCAGTGGTTCACTTCTATAATTCTAGACATAATTCCTATCATTCCTATAACTCAAGAGGCTGAGATCTGAGGATCTACATTCAAAGCCAGTCCAGGCCCCAAAATAATCTGTGGGTTTTTAAAAAAAATTGTTTTGCCACTCCTAGGGCTTGGACTCAGGGCTTGAGCACTGTCCCTGGTTTCCTTTTGCTCAAGGATAGCACTCTACCACTTGAGCCACTGCGCCACTTCTGGGTTTTTCCTATATATGTGATGCTGAGGAATCCAACCTAGGACTTTATGTATGCAAGGCAAGCACTTTGCCACTAGGCCACATTCCCAGGCCTTTTTCTTTTCTTTTTTAAAATCTCCAATGAGCCACCAAAAAGCCAGGAGTCAAACTATGGCTCAAGTGGTATAGCACCAGCCTGGAGCAAAAAAGCTAAGGGACAGTGCCCCAATGTAGAAAAAAAAATCATTCCTCCTTCATCTCTTTGCCTATGCTAGCCTTCTTCCTCAAAAACTTCTATTTCTTTTGTGTATGATTAAAAGGGAAGGGAGGAGGAACTGAGCAAACAGGTAATAAAAATGGAGGCGTTGGAAGGGCAGACAGCTGCAAGGCGTAAAGCTGGAGGCACTTAGAAAACCTTAGCCTAACAACTCTGAGCTCAGATTTCTTCTGTAGACAGCTGGCTTTTTTAGTTTCTGAAATATTCTGCAAACATAGAGGAGGGTCTCAGAACTACTCTGCTGTGAATTATCTAGTTACTTAGTTATTTTTGTTTTGTGCAGGTATTAAGGCTTGAATTCAGGCCTTCTTTGGGTGCTGTCTCTTAGCTTTTTCACTCAAGGCTGGCACTCCACCACTTGATCCTTAGCTCCACTACTGAGTTATTGCTAGTTCATTGGCAATAAGAGTCTCACAGCCTCTTCTGCCCCATCTGGTCTTGAACCTCGATCCTCAGATCTCAGCATCCTGAGAAGGCATGATTACAGATGTGAGCTACCAACGCCCAATACTGCAGTGATTTTTTTTTTAAAGTGAGCTACTGGGCTGGGAATGTGGCTTAGCGGTAGAGTGCTTGCCTTGCATGCATGAAGCCCTGGGTTCTATTCCTCAGCACCACATAAATAGAAAAAGCCAGAAGTGGTACTCTGGCTCAAGAGGTAGAGTGCTAGCCTTGAGCAAAAAGAAGCTCAGGGACAGTGCTCAGGCTCTGAGTCCAAGCCCCAGGACTGACCAAAAAAAAAGTGAGTTACTTCTCTTATGCCATGTGTAGAAATGAAATGGAATATTCCATGTAGCAGGGATGAGGGCAGTAAATGACAGCTACCTAGTTGCTTGCTGTGATCTTTAAAGGCCACAAGCTCATTACTGAAAAGGCCAAAGGGCTTTGGAATTGGAGATCAGACTTGTCTGTCACATTTCAGTCTCTCCTTCAGCTTGGCACCCAATATTCCATATTCTGTTTAATCTTCCTTCCCTCCTGTCAGGCCCCCCTCCCTCACCCTACTGCCACCAATGTCCCTGGAATTTTGGACTTCGCTATTTTTAAAACCGTCAACTCAGTAGCCATGTCCCTCCCCCGCTCAGCTGTCCAGTACTCTGGCCAGTGGTATACCCTCCCATTCCCTGTCCTCTCTGGCTCTCTAACCTCAGTGAGATTTTTGCTGGTCTGGGGACTTGCTGGGGACATGGAGAAAGGGACAAGGTGCCCCTGGGTGGAGCAGATGGATTCGCAACCATGCCTGCAGAGCTGGATATCCGAGTAATGTATGACCTTTACAAACAGTAAGTCAAAAGGCAACTGCAATTGTTTTAATAAGCTCATGGATTGGAGTTAGACATTTACAAGATTTACCGATACTGACTTGGGTGTCTGTTCCAAAAATTAGATTCTCTCCCTACTAAGATGCCAAAATCTCCATATTTTGCTTCTCTCTGGTCTCTGACCTCTGGCCATTTGCAGCTTAAAGTACTCCAGAATTTCTGCCTTCTTACCTTCCCATTTGCCTTGTTACCTCAATATATAGTTTAAAAAATTTTGTGCCAGTACTGAGGCTTGAACTTATGGCTTGGGTGCTGTTTTTGAATTGTTTCACTCAAGGCTAGTATTCTGGCATTTGAGCCACAGCTCCCCTTCTGGATATTTATTTATTTATTGCTGGTTAATTGGATGTAAAGAGTCTTACAAACTTTCCTTCCCAGGGCTGGCTTTGAACCACAATCTTCAGATCTCAGCCTCCTGAGTAGCTAGGATGACAGGTGTGAGTCACGGGGTACCCAGGTTCCACTGGGACATTGCTTTTCTAGAAGGCATAGGTATTCTAGTTCATTCCTTCTTGTGTTCTCCTGAAGTAAAGGAGGAAAAGAAACAAATGGTTCCTGCGAGGGGAGTGCTCTTGATGGGGAGGGAGGAATAAGGGGAATGTGTCTGAAACATTTTCAGGGATCTTGGCTGTGTGGGGGACCTCAGTGGGAGGACTCGGATCTGGCCCAGCCCCACAACGCCTCCATGTTTGACATATCTGCTGTTTGGTATTGAGGATGGAGCAATGCAGCAGACTCTGCTCTCCTAAAGTTCGTTGAACCTTCCCTCCGCCCCCCACCCCCGGCATTGCACAAGGGACCCAACCCGAAGGCCTAGAGGCTTACCAGCCACACTTGCAGGTTGGGGAGCCTCTGGCTTGCCCTTGTCTTCATCTCCCCAGACTCTCTGTGCACCATCCTGACGAATCTTCAACTCTTTTCTTCTCCCTGTGCCCAGCCAAATTTCTTTTCTTAGTCACAGGTCAGCAGGTCTAAATTCACTAGGTAGAGAGTCACCAGCTGGGAGGAACCGGTGCCTGGGGGGGACCTGGCTGGACAGGTATGGGGGACCCAAGCCAGCCCCCTAACCCTCGGTCCCCCCACGGCAGCCCCCCAACTCTGAGCACTGTCACTCTCCTGCTGCTCCTCTGTGGACAGGGTAAGAAGCGCCAGGGAAGGGTCTGGGAGTGTCTGAGCATGCACGCAAGGGAGGGGAGTGCAGATTCCCAATCTCCATTTTATTTACCATGCCAACCTGTGGAGTGGGGGGGAGGGGATGAAGTCCTTGGTTGGTGAGAAGAGATCCAACAGACCTAGTGTGTGTGTGTGTGTGTGTGTGTGTGTGTGTGTGTGTGTGTGTGTGTGTGTGTGTGTGAGGGTGCTGGGCCTTGAACTCAGGGCTTGGGCACAGTCCCTTAGCATTCTCCAGTCAAGGCTGGCATTCCACTACTTGAGCCACACCTCCATCCTGGCCTGCCAGAGTAGTTAAGTGAGATAAGGGTTGCATGCATTTTCCTGCTGGGGCTGGCTTTGAACCGCGGTCCTCAGATCTGAGTAGCTGGGATTACAGGTGTGGGGCCTGGGAAAGGCTCTTGGTTGGGTTGCCGACACCCCACCCCCAGCCCCACCATTCCTGATGAGATTTGGGGAGGTTGGGGGAGTCACCCCCGCACCGACACAGCCCTCTCCTTGCCCGTCCTCAGCCCATTCTCAATGCAAGATTCTCCGCTGCAATGCCGAGTACGTGTCGTCCACGCTGAGCCTCCGAGGCGGGGGTTCGCCCGGAGGGCTCCGCGGAGGCGGCGGCCTCTGCCGCGCGCTCCGCTCCTACGAGCTGTGCACCCGGCGCACGGCGCGCACCTGCCGCGGCGACCTGGCCTTCCACTCGGCCGTGCACGGCATCGAGGACCTCATGATCCAGCACAACTGCTCCCGCCGCGGCCCCACGGCGCCGCCCCCTCCCCGCGGGCCCGTCCCCGCGGGGTCTCCCCTGGAGCCCCCCGCCCCGGACCCCTGCGACTACGAGGGCCGCTTCTCCCGGACGCACGGCCGGCGCCCCGGCTTCCTGCACTGCGCCTCCTTCGGGGACCCGCACGTGCGCAGCTTCCACCACCACTTCCACACCTGCCGCGTGCAGGGGGCTTGGCCCCTGCTGGACAACAACTTCCTCTTTGTGCAGGCCACCAGCGACCCCGTGGCGTCGGGGGCCAAGGCCACCACCACCCGGAAGGTCAGGGGCCCGACTTCCCTCCGCACCCCAACTAACCCCACTCCGCACGTGGGGCGGGGGGGGGGGGCGGGCTCGAACTCAGGGCCTGGGCGCTGTCCCCGAGCCTTTTCCGCTCAAAGAAGTGGTTCGTGGGGCCGCCTTGCACCCCAAACCAAACTCCCCCCCCCCCTTCTCTCCCGATCTTGCCCTCCAGCTCACCATCATCTTTAAGAACATGCAGGAGTGTATCGATCAGAAGGTGTACCAGGCCGAGGTGGACAACCTCCCCGCAGCCTTTGAAGATGGCTCCGTCAATGGCGGTGACCGACCTGGAGGTTCCAGTTTGTCCATTCGGACGGCTAACCCCGGGAACCACGTGGAGATCCGAGCAGCCTACATTGGCACGACCATCATCATCCGGCAGACAGCCGGACAGCTGTCCTTCTCCATCAAGGTGGCGGAGGACGTGGCCAGGGCCTTCTCGGCCGAGCAGGACCTGCAGCTGTGTGTTGGGGGGTGCCCGCTGAGTCAGCGCCTCTCGCGCTCAGAGCGTAACCGTCGGGGTGCCATCCCCATCGACATGGCCAGACAGCTGTGCAAAGAGGGGCTCCCGGTTGAAGATGCTTATTTCCAATCCTGTGTCTTTGATGTGTTCATCTCTGGTGACCCCAACTTTACCATGCCAGCTCAGACAGCGTTAGAGGACGCCCGAGCCTTCCTGCCGGATCTAGAGAAATTACATCTCTTCCCTTCGGACGCAGGGGTTCCTCTCTCCCCAGCCACTTTCCTAACCCCATTTCTTGCAGGGCTCTTTTTCCTGCGGCTTTGCATTCAGTAAGTAGGTCATCCATGCCATGGCTAGTTTGGAAACGATTCGGGGAGGGCATGGAACAGCACCAATAACCCGGCGGAGACAGGGAAACCCACGAACCAACAAGCACTTAGCCAGAGTTGTTTCCAGCCCAGGGCTTGACATGAGGATCACAGAATGAGAATTCTGGACAAGGTTTTTGCATTCCACATCTTTGAAGGGGCTTTTTGCCAATTTTCCCAGTCCCATTTATGGTGAGAAGATAGTTTCCACCCATGTACTTTTTTTTTTTTTTAATTTGAATTTTTTTCCTTTGTGCTGCTGCTGGGGCCTTACACTCTCAACTATTTCGTTCAAGGCTGGTGCTCTACCACTCAAGCCACACCTCAAGTTCCGGCTTTTTGCTGGTTCTTTGGACATAAGAGTCTCATAGACTTCTTCCTGAGCTGTCCTGGAACTGATACCCTCATATCTCAGCCTTCTGAATGACTTGTTACAGGCATGAGCTGCCAGAAGCCAGCAAGGATGAGATTTTTTTCTTTTCTTTTCTTTCTTTCTTTCTTTTTTTTTTTTTTTGTATGGTCCATGGGCTTGAACTCAGAGCCCAAGAGCTGTCCCTTGAGCTTCTTTTGCTCAAGGCTAGCACTCTGTCACACCTCTACTTCTGGCTTTTTGAGGGTTAATTGGAGGGTTAATTGGAGTCTCATAGACTTTAGTGCCCTTGCTGGCTTTGAACCATGATCCTCAGATCTCAGCCCCCTGAGTAGCGAGGGTTACAGACATGAGTCACCAGCACCTGGTGAGATTTTTAAGAGACAAGAACTAAAAGAAGATGACATGATCCTTATTCAGAAGCAGCTCAAAAGAGGACAAGATAATTAGGGAAAGAATTCTATCCGGTGAGGCCTAGAATGTATGTCTAGCACCTGCCTAGCAAACACAAGGCCCTCAGATCAGGCCTCAAACCACCAAAAAAGGAAAAGAAAGTGTATTTGATAAATGGTAGGTGTGTTCTGCTTTCTTTGTTCAGCTGTGAAATACACACCATGTAGATGTTAGGTAAAGGATGGCTTTTAGAGAAATGCACACAGAAATGACAGAAGCTAGTGTGCCATCCCCTAACTCATCTGTTATTAAAGCTAGGAGCCCTCTGTGTGTCCGCTGTTGCTCATTCTTCACAGATGCATGCCATGCAGTAAGGCAATATGTTCACTGCACACACAGGGGCCCCAAAGCGGTCCCTTACTTTTTCTGCCTGCTATGAGAGATAAAACTGATTAATGTGGAGGAATCATGAGTGTGTAATTCTTCACTAAATCGTTCTTTATTTTTGGTGCTGCAACACGGGCTTGGACTCAGGGCCTTGATACTGTCCTTGAGATTTACCATTCGAGGTTGGTGCTCTTCCATTTGAGCCACACCTCCAATCCAGCTTTTGGGTAATTAATTGGAGAAGTGGCTCACAGACTTGTCATCCCAGACTGGCTTTGAATTGTGATCTTTAGTTATCAGTCTTCTGAGTAGCAAGGATTTACAGACATGAGCCACTGGCATTGGGTTGTTTAGAATTTTTTTTCTCTTGGCTTGAACTCAGGGCCTTTTGCTGTTCCTGAGCTTCTTTTGTTCAAGGCTCATGTTCTACCACTTGAGCCACAGTGCCACTTCCAGCTTTTTCTGAGTAGTTTATTGGAGATAGGAACCTCACAGACTTTCCTGGTTGGGCTGGCTTCGAACTGAGATCCTCAGCTCCCAGTCTCCTGAGTAGCTAGGATTACAAGAGTGAGCCACTAGCACCCCGTTAGAATTTTTTTCACAAAGTTAAATGAACTAGTATTTTCCCTTAATGATGCTGAGTTGTATGTCATACATTTCCTTATAAGAGTATAAAATTTCATTGGGGTCAGCACAGGCAAAGTTAGCAGCTCAAGACCCATTGTGAGAATTAACCTAAGGGCAATAAGACTAAGTAAGCATGGGACTCAACTGGCAGCCGGCTAGGCACAGGTAGTACACTTGCCTCGCATGCATGAGGCCCTGGGTCTGATTAACTGCACTGTAAAATAGAAAATAAATTAACATAAAACTCTAAAGAAGCTAGTCCCTTCCTCTCCCCCCACAAGTGCTGGCATGTACCACTATGCTTAGTCTCTCTCTCTCTCTCTCTCTCTCTCTCTCTCTCTCTCTCTCTCTCTCTTTTGTTTTGTCAGTTATTGGGTTTGAACTCTGGGGCCTGGGCACTGTCCCTGAGCTTTTCTGCTCAAGGTTATCCCTCTACCACTGTGAGCCCTAGTGCCACTTCTGGTTTTCTGGTGGTTAATTGGAGATAGAGTCTCATGGACTTTCCTGCTTGGGTTGGCTTTGAACCATGATCCTCTGATCTCAGTCTCCCAATAGCTAGGATTATAACTCTGAGCCACCAGTGCTTGGCTATTTTATATTTTATATTCTTTTTTCTTTTTTTTTTTTTTTGCCAGTCCTGGGGCTTGAACTCAGGCCCTGAGCACTGTCCCTGGCTTCTTTTTGCTCAAGGTCCCTGAGCTCTTTTGCTCAAGGCACTATACCACTTGAGCCACAGTGCCACTTCTGGCTTTTTCTATATATGTGGTGCTGAGGAATCAAACCTATGGCTTCAGGTATATGAGGCAAGCACACTACCACTAGGCCATATTCCTCGCCCCTTATTTTATATTCTTGTTAACATTTTATAACTTGATATCATCATAAAACATAAAATAATAAATGGAAGTTTTATGGAAAAGGTATCTTATGGTTTAAAAACAACCCTGCCAGGCCCCTGTGGCTCACACCTATAATTCTTGCTACTCAGGAGGCTGAGATTTGAGGATCAGGGTTTGAATCCAGCCTGGGTAGAAAGGTCCTGTGAGACACTTTATCTCCAATTAACCACTCAAACGCCAGAAGTGGTATTGTGACTCAAAGTGGTAGAGTGCTAGCCTTGAGCAAAAGAGCTCAGGGACAGTGCCCAGGCCCTGAATTAAGGCCCATGACCCAAGAAAATAAAAACCCAACCCTGTGACTCTCGTAATTCCGATTGCCCACTTCATGACAGCCAGCAGGTGGCGCTGGTGGCTAAAAAGTGACTCCAGTGGAGACAAGACCAAACCTCAAGGGAGATTATCTGGCATCTTGGCCATTTGAAGGTGGGGGGGGGGGGGGGAGAAACAACATTAAGCATTTGAAAGAACTGGCATTTTGTGGGGGGAAAAAAGATAAATGCATGATAATCCAAAAATTGGCTTCTCAATCATGTGGCTTGAATTCAGAACCTGGGTGCTGTCCCTGAGTTCTTTTGATCAAGGCTAGCACTCTACCACTTAAACAACAGCTCCACTTCCAGCCTTTTAGTGGTTAATTGGAGATAGAGTTTTACAGATTTTCCTGCCCAGGCTGGCTTTTAATCAGGATCCTCAGATTTCAGCCTCCTAAGTAGCTAGGATTATATCCATGAGCTACTGGCGCCCAGCCATTTATCATCATCATCATCATCATCATCATCATCATCATCATCATCATCAAAACGTAAGTTCAGCCAGGTGCTGGTGGCTCATACCTGTAATCCTAGCTACTTAGGGAGGCTGAGATCTGAGGATCATGGTTCGCAGTCAGCCGGGGCAAAAAAGTCCCTGTGAGACTCTTTTTTTTTTTTTTTTTCCACTTTTTAACCAGTCTTTAATTTTCAATTAGTTGAAGGAGGTACATATACACTCACAAACAGTAATTCAAAGAATCAAGAATTTGGAGTATCAACATGTATACACTACTTTATGTATTTTTTAGAACGTAATTAGAATGTTGTCTAGTTTACATGTAAAAGAAGAAAGAATTAGTATCACATTTCCACTTCCACTTTAAGTGTTATCAAATTACATTTCCTCAAACTCCAGTAGAAAGCACTCTCACTATGACAAGGGGCAGGGAACTTACTGAACAGAACTGCTACACAAATTTTAATGTTCTCTGTAGTATCTTTAAATGTCTGACATACAGAAGCTGAGGCAGATGGATAAAATGATAGCTAAGCTACATCCTTAGAAGAGCAAGGCTCCAGGATAAACAAATGCTAACAAGTGAAAGTTGCAGTGTACTGAAAAAATGACACAGGTGCCTATTGCCCTCCACTGAAGGATCATCAATTTCCCCCCACATTTTTGTCACATTACTTATGTCAGCTAC
Source organism: Perognathus longimembris pacificus (assembly GCF_023159225.1). Taxonomy (NCBI): domain Eukaryota; kingdom Metazoa; phylum Chordata; class Mammalia; order Rodentia; family Heteromyidae; genus Perognathus; species Perognathus longimembris. The sequence continues at coordinate 73,406,556 of NC_063167.1, read as the reverse complement.
ATTAAAATTTCTACAGAAAAATCTAGTCAACTAGTCACTATTTACATTAGCCCACCAAAGGTATCCAAACCAAATCTTAGAATATCATCTGGTAGCTTTCTGCATTCAAGCCCAAGTCCTAATATGTCACATTCTCTTTAAACATAGAGGATGTTCAGGATGTATCACAGGTTTTCCTATAATTAGCCATATTTACAAGATACAAAATATTTGGATAAAAAGCAAGTCTTATGTTTGTATACTGTACAGGTAGTTTATAAAGTAAAGTGATTTTTAGCACCATATTTACAGTCATCACAGAAACTCAACTATCTCTTCAAATAAACACAATGCTATTCATGGGCTGTGTGGTAAACAGTAAAGCATTTAGCATCAATTACACAAAATTATCTTTCAGATTATGAATTAAAAAAATAAATTAAAAAAACTAAGGGTCTATAGAGATCTATTCTTCCTTTTGCTCTGACTTAATTTTAAGCATGGGATATATTGTTATACTGGCAAGGGATGGAAGTACATTATGTAAATGGGAGGATATCACTTTTAACTAAAATTCTGAATTCAGGTTTATAACTATTAATAAGTAGACAAGGTTCTTTTACATTAACATAAATATGAGAAGTTGTTCAGATTTAAAGAATCCCAACATTTATCAATCAGGAGTGTCACATGAATAATTCAAATTTTAGAGACATTGCAAATATCAATTGCAAATGAGATGCTTTGCAGCAAATCACTAATAACTGAACCAAGTTCAAAAAGCCAAGGCCTTTTTGGACTGTAATATGTTTCTACTCACTATACAATAAATTGGTTCAAAATCTTACCTAGACCTTTTAAATAAGAGGAGTTTATAATGAGAAGAGCTGAGTATTAGAAATTGTTCAGGACACTAACAAACTATAAGCTTATTTAAAAATGCTGATTTCATTTCATCCTTCATTTACAAAACAAGTTAACTTAAGCAAAACAATCTCAGTGATGATAAATTTAATTATTTATTTAGGTGTTTAAGGTCTTGCACTAAATTTTTACAAGCTGGTGAACACTGACAAATTGTTTCTCCCACAGAACTATAACCACACATTCCCAGACAGTAAAATATAGTTGAACTAAAAATACACATCACCATTTTATCAATTATATAAGACAAATTATCAAGTATCCAAATATTAAGTTACACAGCTCAAAAGGCTTATAAAATATTAGATATCTGCTCAATTTCATTAGCAGAAATCCACTTTTCTTTTTTTTGCAAGAGAGGCTTGGAAGTGAAAGGGGGAAAAAAATCACAATTCAAACCAAAAATAAGGTGGTAAACAACTTCTAAGTATGGAAAATAATACAGTATCAGAAATCTTATGATTAAGAATCTTAGCTAAAAACAAAGCATTATACTTTAAAAAATATTTACTAAATTAAAGAGCATATTCTACATGTTCTGCACAAGACAAAGGCAACATTTTACTAAAAGTATTCAATAGCTCCCTCTCATCTTTTTTTCAGGCCCTCCCTATTAAACTGCACCTCAGAGTGCAAACATTAAATTAACTGTAAGGCTTTTTTGTCTGGATACATTATTAAAGACATGTGCTTCTGTAACAATGAAGACTTTCAAAATGGATGTTTCCCATAACAGCATAAAGACATATAGAAAGACATTAAATAATCACCTTAAGACTTGGTTAAAAAAAAAGTATTAATGGCTACACAAACCTGATGTATGAATGTGGGAGATGTAAACACAAAATGAGTAGGCAAAAAGCCACAGAGGCCCTACAATGTTTGAAATGACTGAAGGAATGAATAAACCATACAGGTCTAGAGTCTGAAATTTTGGTTCTGAATGGTATTAAAAATATACAAGTATTGTGCTGGATATTTTGGCACCTAATCCTTCTAAATTTCTTATATACTGATAAATATTCTGGCATGGGAATAAATTTAAAAATGTAACTCAATGATTTTTAGGAAAGGTCAATTGATACGATGCCGAACAGCAAGAATTTTTTTTCTAAGTGTCCAAATAGGTCGATAAAACCCAAACAGCAATTGTGTCAAGCTTCTAGCCTGATAAACTGCTTTGCAATATTCCTATTCACTGAACTTATTCACCAAACCAATATTGTTGGCTAATATGTATGACAAATTAGGTTCCATCTTAAGTTCCATTTCTGAGACAATGGCACCAGGCACCCAGTTTTATTGAATGCAACAGTTGTTTCTGTGACCGTTGGCGTCTTTAAAGCGTAGCCGCATTTTAGGTCGGTACTTTTCCAAATACAGAAGCTGCTTGCTGTTAAATGCTCCATGCCGCTTTTGTCTTATGAACTGTACTGCATCTTCATATTTCATTCCACCTTCAATTAGTGCCAGGGCAACAAGCACTGGAGCTCTCCCAAGGCCTGCAACACAATGCACTGCAATACAGCAACCAGGTTCTTCATGAAATTTTATTTTTACAAGACTTAACCAGTCATCAACAATCTGGTTAGAAGGTGGTGCGCCATCATCAAAAGGCCAATCGAGAACATGGATGCCTTCTTTCTCCACCAGAGTAGTGTCGTAAGTTGCTTCACAGACTCTTACAATTGTGGTAACTCCATACTTCTTAAGTTCCTCAATAAACTTGTTTAAGGTCGCATTGGTTGGATTGTGTGTAATAAGGAATCTCATGTTCTTGTACGTGACTTCCACAGGAGCAGGGCGGTTCATTCGAGCCATGTTAACTTACTTAAACACTCAATAGGGTTATGAAAGAATTTAAAAAATCGAATACAGGAATGATGCAAAGAAACTGAAGTCTACTTCAATATACTCCACTTAAAATTCTCAGTGCTTTATGAAACTGGAAGTAATGATAAATGAAATGAACCTCCTATTGGGAAGTAGCAACTCTTCAATCCAGTAATACTGAGGCAATAGAAAGCAAGTGCACTGAGGTTTACCCCATCCAGGTCAGAACTCTTGGAAAATGCTCTGCAGATTGCAATTCAACACGTCTGTGTCCAGGTTAACCACTCTTGCAGGGGCTTCTTGGTGGAGTAGTAATGGATTTCTACAGTTCACTTTGTCTGCATAGAGGTCGTGCTGTGCCTGGCAGTAATCTCCACTGCCCTTCAGAAACTCCATAAATGTGTGACCAAGAACACCACAGAACTGAGGAATATGTCTACTCATTGAAGATTGTGGCCTAATCATACAGCCGGTCCCGAGGCGGCGGCGGCTGCAGGGCAGGGGGCGGCGACGGCGATACCCCTGTGAGACTCTTATCTCCAATTAACCACAAGAAAACCAGAGCTGTCGTTTGAGCTGTGGCTCAAAGTGGTAAAGAGCAAAAGAGCTCAGGGACAGTGCCCAGGCCCTGAGTTCAAGCCCCAGGATAGATATCAAATAAAATTAAAAAACGAAAACCAACCCTCCTCTCAAAAAAAAAAAAAATCTAGCATTTGGGAGGCTCCCCCAGGGCCCTGCTCCAAGCTGGCAGGATTGACCTGAACCCAGAGCTAGCCCAGCGGTCAACCCAGAGGCGCTGGCATCACCATTGGGAACTAACTACAAAAGCACCTCTGTCTAAGGACTGGGTCTCTGACCAGCCTTCACACCTCTAGATGGCCTGGAAGAGGAGCCCAGGGCTGGAGGTTAATGTGGATGAGATGGAGAGCCATGGTCCCTGGCCTGCCAGGGTCAGGAGCTGCTGTGTAACTATTACAACCTGCTCCCCCACCCCCCTCCACCAGGCCTCCATTGCTGGTTGGAACAGGGCCTGCAGAAGCTGGGGGGTGGGGGGCGACCTATCCATATCAACAGTGTAATGTGTGTGTTTGTGTGTTGAGGCTTAAACTCAAGGCCTAGGCACTGTCCCTGAACTTTTGTGTGCTAGGCTAGTGTTCTCCCACTCTAGCCACAGCCCCATTTCTGGCTTTTTTGCTGGTTAATTATAAATAAGAGTCTGGCCGACATTCCTGCCTGGGATAGCACTGAACCTTGGTCCTCAGATCTCAGCCTTCTGAGTAGCTAGGATTACAGGCGTGAGCCACTGGTGCCTGATACCTAAACTTCTCAAACTTGCTAACAATTCCACACAATCTACCCAAGGCCTGGATTTCCCCTCCAAACTGCCCTCCAAACTTCCCAGCAAGTTCCTTCCTGCATTTCTTCCCAAGGAAGCAGCTATAACATCCTTGGCCCAGTAATTACAGGTTCTCAAAATCCCTGCCCGGAAGCTGAGCCAGCACTAAGGATGGGAAATCAGGTAGAATGTAAGAAAATCAGTACCATTTCTCAGGCTCTCTCCAAATGGAAAGTATTCATTATCTTCATCACCTTTCACAGGCAAAAAGTGAGTGACATGTGTTTCCTGAGATAAAACTGATGTGAGGGCTGGGAAAGTGGCTTAGCGGTGGAGTGCTTGCCTAGCATGCATGAAGAAGCCCTGGGTTCAATTCCTCAGCACCACATATATAGAAAAAGCCAGAAATGGTGCTGCAGCTCAAGTGGTAGAGTGCTAGCCTTGAGCCAAAAGCAGCCAGGGACAGTGCTCAGGCCCTGAGTCCCAAGCCCCAGGACTGGCAAAAACAAAACAAAACTGATGTGAATGGAGGGTGGGCTTTTACAAAGTGAAACTTAGGAAGACTAAGTAGATTCCTCCTCCATTCTCAGGCTATTTCGGAATTGGTTCACAGAATCAATATTCACTTTTTGTGTGAGTGTGTGCTGCCACTGGGATTTGAACTCAGGGTCTGGAGCTCTTGCTTGGCTTTTTACTTTAGGCTGGTGCTCTACCACTTAAGCCACAACTTCACTTCTGGCTTTTTTCTGGTTAGAGATAAGAGTGTTATGGACTTTTATTCCCTGGACTGGCTTCAAACAGTGGTCCTCAGATCTCAGGCTCCCGAGTAGCTAGGATTACAGGTATGAACCACCACTGCCCTGCTGAGTTATATATATATATATATTTAAATTGGCTTAAGCAGTTTCTTTTTTTTATATTGAATTTGACTTTATTATCATTTTGAAATCTCTCCTCTCAGAAGGAGAGATAAAAGATATATCCATTTATTAAAATTGCTGACTGATAACGTCTTCTAAAAACATCTGGCTTCAGTAAAACATTTTTCACCTGCAGAAGGTTGCTACTGTGTAGGTGTATTGCTTCTTAGCTTTCAGGCGGCTGCATTTTCCCCATAACCTTATTATATAACCCACTTCCATTTCTCAGTGAAGAGGAAATGGGGCATGGAATAAAAGAATGATCTATAGGCACTTCCTGGAGTCTGATGGGTGAGACCATATCCTAAAGACAATTCACTGGTAAATATGGTAATGCATAAAGTGCTTCATTTTTTAATTCTGGTAAGTACATGCTGAGCCAACAAGTACTTAGGACTTTTTTTGTTTTAAAAATCTTGCTGTCTTCTATCCCAGATCATTGAATAATATTAAGCAATTGATATTCCAGGTGCCTTGACATTATCAGTCTTGATGGGTAGAAGAAAAACTATTTTACTTTATTCTATTTATTTACTTATTTATTTTCTCTGTCATGGGGTTTGAACTCTGGGCCTAAGCACTGTTCCTTAGCAATTCAGCTCAAAGCTAGCACTCTACCACTTGAGCCACAGTGCCACTTCCAGTTTTCTGGTAGTTAATTGGAGATAAGAGTCTCCTGGAATTTCCTGCCGGGGCTGGCTTTGAACTGCAATCCTCAGCTCTCAGCCTCCTGAGTAGCTAGGATTATAGCCATGAGTCATCAGCGCCCAGTTTAGAGACATTTCTTAAGCTAAAGATCTTGTCAGTACATAAAACTACCCACAGGGAGGCAGACCTGAGCCCATTAGATTTCTGACTTGATGAAGAAAGAATTTCTCAGAAAAGGGGAAGTTGGGTTAAAGACACAATGTTCTGGCTCCCTCTTTCTTATAAACAAGAACACAGGTCCAGCTTTCTCCTCAGAGAAAAACAAGCCGCCGTCATTCACTGTAACACTTCCACCTTGCTCTGATACATATGCAGGCAACAAATTTTGAAGGACTAGTAATGTAACCCTATAGCAGAAGAATGGAAATTGTGGTTCTGGTTTTGTTTTGTTTTGTTTTGTTTTGCCAGTCCTGGGGCTTACTTAGACTCAGGGCCTGAGCACTGTCTCTGGCTTCTTTTTTTTTTTTTTTTTTTTCTCAAGGTTAGTACTCTACCACTTGAGCCACAGTGCCTCTTCTGGCCTTTTCTATACATGTGGTACTGAGGAATTGAACCCAGGGCTTCATGTATATGAGGCAAGCACTCTTGCCAGTAGGCCATATTCCCAGCCCTGGTCCTGGTTTTTGTTTTTGTTTTGCCAGTCCTGGGCCTTGGACTCAGGGCCTGAGCACTGGCCCTGGCTTCTTTTTGCTCAAGGCTAGCACTCTGCCACTTGAGCCACAGCGCCACTTCTGGCTATTTTCTGTATATGTGGTGCTGGGGAATCGAACCCAGGGCCTCATGTATATGAGGCAGGCACTCTTGCCACTAGGCCATATCCCCAGCCCCCTGGTCCTGGTTTTGATCTTTATTTGGCCAGTACTGGGGCTTAAACTCAAGCATGGGTACTGTCCCTTTTTTTTTTTTTTCCCATGCTCAAGGCTGGTGCTCTGTCACTTGAGTCACAGCTCCACTTCCCACTTTTTTGGTGGTTAATTGGAGATAAGACTTGCACAGACTCTTTGCCTAGGCTGGCTTTGAACCAGGATCCTCATACCCAGCCTCCTGAGTAGATAGGATTACAGGTCTGAGCCACAAGTGTTTGGCAAAACTGAGGTTAAAACCCAACATTACTAACTGGATACTATGTTGAAAATGAACTATACAACTTGGGTGGGGGGAGGGAAAAACTGGGAGAGAGTGAGGGAAGGAGTGACATTGTCCTAAAAGTGACATTGTCTTTACCTGATTTATGCAACTGCAACCCTTCTGTACATCATCTTTATAATAACAATAAAAAATCATTAAAAACAGAACATTAGTAGTAAACAATATAAGGTTCTGAATTCAAGCCATGTTCTCCACAGACATCTCAATCTGTCAAAGCAGTGTATACTGACTCTGTGAACTTCACGCAAGATGGGTGCTAGGAAGAATACAAAGATAAAACTACAAAAAATACCAAGTTGGGTTTTTTTTTCTACTAGTCTTGAACTCAAGGCCTGGGCACTGTCCCTGAGCTTCTTTTCCTTAAGGCTAGGACTCTACCACTTGAGCCACGGTACCACATCCAGCTTTTTCCGTTTACGTGGTGCTGAGGAATCGAACCCAGGGCTTCATGCTTGCTAGGCAAGCACTCTACCACTAAACCACATTTCCAGTCCACAAAGTGTTGTTTTTTGTTTAATTTTAGGGAAACAGTTCTTACTCTCTAGGAATTACTATTGAAGACAAAAAACACAATTTCCATGTAAGTGTTATGAGAAATAAAAGCATGTTCATCCATGTTTATTATGTACTAGTCACCACTGCCAAGTAATGGAAATAGCCCTCCGATAGTAGATGAGTGGATAAAAATGGGATATATATATATATATATATATATGATATACACACACACACTGGAATTTTACTCATCTATCAGAAAGAATAATATTACATCATTTACAGAGAAATGGATGGACCTAGAAGAAATCACATTAAGTCAGGCTGAAACAACCCATGTTTCCTCTTATGTGTAGAAGTTATGTCAACATTATACACATAACATAAAAGCATACATATACAGCTGTGTATCAGTGGCTCATCCTAGCTACTCAGGAGGCTGAGACCTGAGGCTCATGGTTAAAAGCCTGCCCCAGATGGGAAAGTCCATGAGACTCTTATCTCTAATAAGCTACTCAGAAAAGGCCAAAAGCGGCAGTGTGGCTCAAGTGGTAGAGCACTAGCCTTGCGCATAAAGAGGCTCAGGAATAGCACCCAAGCCCTGAGTGCAAGCCCCAGGATGGCAGAAAGAAAGAAAGGAAGAAAGAGAGAGAGAGAGAGAGAGAGAGAGAGAGAGAGAGAGAGAGAGAGAGAGAGAGAAAGAAAGAAAGAAAGAAAGAAAGAAAGAAAGAAAGAAAGAAAGAAAGAAAGACAAACCCAACCAAACAACAACAGAAAACATACACAAGGTTATATATGCATAGACACATAGATATATTCAGGAGAGTCTGTCCCCTATGAATAACTAAGGAACAGTTTAAAAAATGAATTCCAGGAAGCCGAAACATGTTTGGGCGAGAGGGGAAGGGATGCTGATGAACAGAGAGAGGAAGGGCAGGTAAATGCAGTCGTTATGTTCAATAGTCATAAGTAAAACTGGCACTAGTAACTTGAGGGCAGGTATGGATTGGAGAACTATGAGGGAGAAGGATGGCAGAAGGGACTTAGAGAAAGAATGTATTGTGATCATATTCTGACTTGTTGAACTGAACCCCCCTTTGCATAACTAAAAAAGAAATCATGCCTTGGATTAGTCAAATGAAAACAAAGTCATATTTGGCTATAAGATGAGAAGTCTGGGAATCAAGAAGATTCTTTGAGTAAAAGTCACTTGCTAGGTACCAAAGAGCAGGTAGATTTCCAACAGCAGAGCCTGCAAAGTTAGGACAGGAATTCCAGGTAGAGAGAAAAGCACAGGCAGAAACAAAGGCAGTCAAAGACTCACAGAAGTGAACAGCAAGTACCGGGCTTGGCTGAGGTAGAGGTACATCAGTGACGAAGCAGAGGAAAAGGAGGCTGGGAAGTTTGGCTATGTCCATTTTGTAAAACGCTTTACATGCCAGGTTGGAAGATTTCTACAGGATGTAGTAAGTAATTAATATTTGGAACATCACAGACAGAAATAAAATTTTGTTAATTTCTTCTAGTTTCAGCTTATATATTAGAACAGAAAGATTAGATTAGTTTAAAAACTATTAAAAAGAGCAAGTGGTTCATGGCTGTAATCCCAGCTGCGAGACTCTTATCTCCCATTAACCACCCAAAAGGTGGAAGGGGAAGTATGGCTCAAGTGGTAGGGTGCAAACCTTGAGTGAAAAAGCTAAGCAAGAATATAAGGCTGTGAGTTCAAGTTGCCATACCAGCACCTAAAAAAAAAAAAAAAAAAAAGAAAAAGAAAAAGAAAAGAGAGTCTGGAAGTATGGCCCAGTGGCAAGACTCTTGCTTGCCTTGTATACATGAAGCCCTGGGTTCGATTCCCCAGCACCACATATATAGAAAATGGCCAGAAGTGGCACTGTGGCTCAAGTGGTTGAGTGCTAGCCTTGAGCAAAAACAATCCAGGGACAGTGCTCAGGCCCTGAGTCCAAGGCCCAGGACTGGCAAAAATAAATAAATAAATAAATAAATAAATAAATAAATAAACAAAATGAAAAAAAAGTAATTAAAAAAAGAAAGAAAGAAAACAAAACTTACATGAGCCTCTAATAATTCTGTGTAAGTCCTCTACCCATCTTGCTAAGAAATTGGGTGATAACCAAGATCTCCGTTCTTTCCTCAGCCTGATATAGACTTTAATAATCTAGACATGTGGATTTCTAGATAAGATTTTTGGATTAGCTGTTTTTCTTCATTCTTTTTTTTTCTTGGCACAGTATTAGGGTGAGAATTTAGGGCCCTGTGATTGCTAGACAGACTTTCTACTGCTTGAGCTACACTCCAAGCCTTTTTTGCTTTTGTTATTTTTCAAACAGGGAGTGTCTCATTTTCCAGCAGACCCAGCCTGGACTTTGATCCCTTTTTATACTACCAGGCAGCTGCCACTCTGCCCAGTGTTTTATTAGTGGAGAAAGAGATCTTGGAAACATTTTGCAGGGGCTGGCCTTGAACTATCATCCTCCTAATCACCCCCTCCCAGATCACTAGGACTAAAGGCATGAATCACTGCACCTGGCCAGGTAAGGTATTTTAATACAGCAGTTCCCTTATCAGTCTTCTTTCTTTCAGTTACCTAGGACCAATGATCTGTCAGCAGCAGGTTAAGTGGTGGTAAATAAATGACGGTGAGGTGATTGCACCTATAATCCCAGCACTCCAGACACTGAGGCCATCCTATGTTTCTACATACCCTGGTTTGTTGTTGTTGTTGTTGTTCCCACCCCTCCCAACCATGTTATACATAAAGATGTAACATAAACATATGTTATACATAAAGATATAACATAAACATGCACTTATATATGTATACACACATGTATACATAGAGAGAGAAAGCTGTGTGCTGGGGGCTCACATCTGTAATCTTACTTACTCAAGAGGCTGAGACCTGAGGATTGATTATGGTTCGAGGCCAGCCCAGGCAGACAAATCTGCAAAACTCTGATATACTGTTAACCAGCAAAAAGCTAGAAGTATCTGTGTGGCTCCTGTGATAGGCCACCAGCCTTGTGAGGAAAAGCTAAAGGGCAATGTTCTGGCCCCCAGTTCTGCCTCCACTACTGGCTCTGCCAGATACTAGCTGTATATTTTAGGGCAGGTCAATTAACCGAAATAAGGGAAAGAGCATTCCCTTGTCATTCTCTGAGTCAGGTCCTATGAGACAATTATTACTAAGACTTTTTTTTTTCTTTTTCTTTTGCCAGTCCTGGGCTTGAACTCAGGGCCTGGACACTGTCCTTGAGCTTCTTTTGCTCAAGGCTAGCCCTCTACCACTTGAGCCACAGTACCACCTCTGGCTTTTTCTGTTTATGTGGTATTGAGGAATCGAATCCAGGGCTTCATGCATGCTAGGCAAGCACTCTACCACTAAGCCACATTCCCAGCCCCCTTACTAAGACTTTGTAAAGATGGAACAAGATACCTCATGTCAAAGCACTGAAAGGACTACACATGAGAGAGAGAGTACAGAACATACTTAAAAGTGAGTCAGACTTGGGTTCAAGATTTTGCTCTACTTACAACATGTGTGCCCGTAGGCAAATTATCTTATCCTGATGTACTTAATTCTAGTCACAATATTATTACAAGACTTATAAGAAATAGCTTAACCTTGAATTCTTTCTAGAGCAAGATGGCAGATGATTTTCACAAATAAAATGGCATTGATATAATTATCAAAAGAACCTGGTATTTCATAGGTGCTCAAAGGAAAAAAGACAAATACTTTCAAAGTGACTCTGAACAATTATTAATGTATGCTTCCTATCTTGGACCTGGAGTTATATACAGAATTGAGTAGTCACAAATTCAGTTTTGTTCCATACTTACTTGCATCTATACTAATATTCCTTAGGGAAAAACAGGGAAGGGAAGATAATAAAGCTGAAGAAATATCTATGGAGTCAACAGAAGTTATCAAAAACAACAAAAGGGATTTATACTGCATTCTGAACTCTGAGACTTTGGAGTCCTAAATGTTTAACAGACCAGAAGTTCAAGAGAAGAGAAATGAAGCCTGGGGCAGATGGCTCACATCTGTAATCCTAGCTACTCAGGAAGCTGAGATCTGAGGATCATGGTTCAAAACCAGCCCAGACAGGAAAGTCCATGGGACTTTAATCTCCAGACAACCAAAAGTGAGGTTGTGGTTCAAGTCAGACAGCATCAGTCTTGAGTAAAACAGCTAAGCAACAGCACTCAGGCTCTGAGTTCAAGCCTCAGTAGTGAAAGAGAGAAAAGAAATGATTCAGGCTTAGTGACACATACCTGTAATTCAATCACTCAGGAGACTAAGGCAGAAAGAGGTTCCTGTGGACCCAATAGTGAGTTTGAGGCCCACCTGGGCTACCCAGACTCTGTCTCAAAGAAAGAAAACAGGGGGGCTGGGAATATGACCTAGTGGCAAGAGCGCTTGCCTCATATACATGAAGCCCTCTGTTGGATTCCCCAGCACCACATATACAGAAAATGGCCAGAAGTGGCGCTGCAGCTCAAGTGGCAGAATGCTAGCCTTGAACAAAAAGAAGCCAGGGACAGTGCTCAGGCCCTGAGTCCAAGCCCCAGGACTGGAAGACAGGAGGAGGAATAGGAGGAGAGGGAAATGCAATCGGGCTCTGCCTTTGTTTCTGGCAGCTGTGGCCAGGGCATTTCCCTCCTTGAAATCTTTACCATGTCACCAGCAGTAAAGCAAACAAATAACAATTGCCACTTAGTTTCCTGTTGGCCCGTGGGATGAAGAGGGTGGAGAAAGAGCAGGTAAAAGATGACCTAACTCACAAAACTTTTGGACTTAGCCCTACTTTGCTGTTATTCTTGGGCTCCTTCTTTGTCTCACATCTGACAAGTATTTGTGCCCTGTTTTCAGGGTAGGAGTTTACGAGATTTGCCCCCAAAAACTTAGAAAGAAGAAAAAAGAATAGAAGGAGGCAAGGGAGAAATTTTTACCAGGAGTCTAGGTGAAAGGTTATAAACAACCCCATCCAGACTTCCATTTCAGAACATGCCTTGGATATAGGCCCAGAAGGCAGCTGCTGCCACAATTAAACAGTTTTTTTTGGCATTCATGAGCACCCAGGCACTCTGTAGAGCAAAGCAGTCATTTGCATTGAGCTCTGCAAAATGAGAAAAAAAAATCTAGAGAAAGATAACTTGTAATAGAGTTATTACGAACTCAAAAATTCAAGCTAGAGAGTCTGGGAATATGGCCTAGTGGTAGATTACTTACCTCACATACATGAAGCCCTGGGTTCGATTCCTCGGTCACATAAACAGAAAAAGCCACAAGTAGTGCTGTGACTCAAGTAGTAGAGTGCTAGCCTTGAGTAAAAAGAAGCCAGGGACAGTGTCCAGGCCCTGAGTTCAAGCCCCAGGACTGGCAAAAAAAAAAAAAAAAAGAAATTAAGCTAGGGGCTGGGGGCTCACGCCTGTAAACCCTAGCTACTCAGGAGAGTGAAATCTGAGGATCACAGTTCAAAACCAGCCAGGGGAAGAAAGGTCCATGAAACTCCCAGCTCCAATTAGCCAGCAAAATGTCAGAAGTGCAGATGTGGCTCAACTGTTTCAGTACCAACCTAGAGCAAAAGAAAGCTAAAGGATAGTGCCCTGGGCTCTGAGTTCAAGCCCGCCCCAGTACTGCCATACACAAAAAATTTGTCATATGTCTTCAAATAAGTCAATATTATCACACTAAAAGCATCAACACAAAAACAAAAACAAAAAAAACTCCTTTTTTTCCCCCTAGGAGAAAATAATTCTCTCTTTCCTAAGAGGTCCCAAATCAACTCTTTACAATCCAATACCAACCACATTTATATAGCTACACATTGCACTGCTAAACAGTATTGATCCATGGTCTATTGATTTTTATTTTATTTTATTTTTTCGGTGCTGGTCCTGGGGCTTGAACTCAAGGCCAGAACACTCACTGTCCCTGAGTTGTTTTGTTTTTTTCTCAAAGCTAGCACTCTACCACTTGAGCCAAAGCTCTACTTTCACCATTTTGCTGGTGAATCGGAGATAAGAGATTCAGGGACTTTCCTGTCCCGGCTGGCCTTGAACTGCGATCCTCAGGTCTCAGTCTATGGGGTAGCTAGGATTACAGGCGAGAGCCACCTGTGCCCAGCTGATTCATGTATTTTTGAGGTTGCCCTCCGTCCTACTTTTTAAGTCTTCTTGGAGTTAAGGGATTGTTTTTCACAGACTTGCGACTTGTGAGCCAGGAATAAACAGTCACCTCTAAATTAAGTGCACTGGATAAGATTAGGCATGGAATACTCTCCTAAGCACATATTCTTGTTATAAGAAAGAAAAAGAAAGAAAGAAAGATAGAAAGACAGAAAGAAGACAATCCACAACCACACAAATACAGTTCATCAAACTAAAATTTTTTCCAGGTACCACAATTTTGAACTTCTAAAATTACTCCGGTAATTTCACCTTTACTGTTCTTAATATTTCAACCACCATTGTTATCACTTGAAAACACCTCAAGCCTAATTGGTTAACTTTGTAGAACATAGGGTGCTACCTCAAACCCACAAACCCTAAGGATCAACATGTTCTCCAGGGCAGGTGTGGGGTGTGTATTTTCCAGGAGTTGTGATGCCTGATTCTGTCCTTGCTTAATATTGGGGTTGAGTTGTAACTTGTTAGCCTTAGGGTATATGATGAAGGAACCAGGATCTTTAACAACTTTTTTTTTTTTTTTTTTGCTGAGAAGGTAGGTCTTTAATATATTCAAAGGCTTCTTACTTACTTCACCGTGTGAAACTCAGGGACATTATCTTCCTGTTTTTGGCAGAAGGACTGAGGTAATAATCACCTGATACCGCAGCACAAGACAACAGCAGGAGTCTAGAAGTTTAAAAAAAAGAAAAAAGGAAGAATCCTTCCACATACAGTTTTTTTTTCTGGACACTGGAATAATTTATCTGGAGTCAACTTTTATTTGTGGGCAGGGGCAGGGGGCAGGGGATAGTGGGGCTTTCACTGAAGCTGAGGGTCTGGACACTGTCCCTTAACTTTTCTTTTCTGTGCTGTCCTGGGGCTTGAACTGAATTCAGGCCTAGGTGCTGTTCCTGAGCTTCTTTTGCTCAAGGCTAATAATGCTCTACCACTTGAGCCACAGCTCGACTCCTGTTTTTTTTTGTTTGGAGGTATCTTGGAAGTAAGAGTCTCATGGACTTTTCTGTCCTGGCAGGCTTTGAACCATGATCCTCAAATCTCAGCCCCCTGAGTAGCTAGGGTGACAGGCAAGGAGTCAGCTTCTAAAAAGCATCATTCAGTCATCTGAGCAGGGAAACCCCAGATCTGTCAGAATCAAATGCAACCAATGCAACTTGTTGGGCACTTGTGTAACATGTTTATTATGGTGGCTGTATAAATGATTTAGTGAGGAAGAAAAGAACTGTGGAAGAATGAGAAAAGGGTACCGTACTTTCCATCCTATTTTCGGTTGTTATTATTATTATTATTTTCCTTTCCTGGAGGTGCAGGGAGAAAGAGAGAAGAGTCTGCATGCAAAGGACACACACACATCATTAGCGGCAATGAGGTAAACAGGGAAACATATATACAAAATGTTCCCCAACTTGGCAAAGAGACTCTGAGATCGGGGGATAAGCAACAGGATGTGGACACTCCCTCACAATTTCCGTCTCAGGGAACAGAAAGAACAGAATAGAAGGTACAAAGGGTGAGGACGGTTCCAGAGCCGGGGGTGGGGGGGGGGGGGGACGGACGACGGGCAGAAGCCTCGGCCGGACAGCCCAGCCTTCCTCGGAGGCCGGGAAGAGGCTGTCTGTCCTCTCTTTTCCCTTGAAAGGGCAGGGCGTTTTGATTTTAAGTAGAGACACATTGTTAGAAAGGCAATCTTCTCGAATAATCCGTCTGCAAACTGCACCTATTATGTTCTGGGAGCTGTGGGATTGTTTTTCACAGGATTTGGAGCTCGGTGAGCCAGGAATGAACAGTCGTCATGGAATTATCACACTAGATAAGAGCAGGTGTGAAATTCTCTCGTAAGCACTTTAAAAAAAAAAACTACAAAGAACAAGAGCAAAAAAAAATAAATAAAATAAAACAAACGGCTTAAAGCCCCAGAAGCAACCACATAGCCTCCGAGGGCTACTCGGGGTTGGAGGTCGAGGGGACCCTGTTTTCCAGCCCGCCCCACCCCCTCCGCCCGCTCCCCTCCCTCTCTCCCTTTCCTCCGCCCCCGCCCTCCTCCCGGCGAGCTGGGAAACCCGTGCATAACAACCATTTTCCCCGCCAGGCGCACACGGTGTCCACGCGCCCCGGCGGCGTCGCAGATTGGTCCGAGTCCTGGTAAACAAGGACCAGGCAGCCAATGGGAGCGCTGTGCACGCGGGTAGCACGCGCCTCGGGCCCCGGGCTCGCGTGAACCCCCGGCTGGGCTGCTATAAAAGGCAGTTTCCGGCTCCCAGCTGAAACTCTTTGCTCCTCTTCACCTCGCCTTTCTGCTGTCTGTGGTTCTCCCGAAGTCCTCCAAGAATTGTGGGGGAAAGAAAGAAGGAAAAGAGTTGGGTTTGTTTTTTTTTTTTTGAAAGTCCTCGATCTAAGCCAAGCAGCTTAACTTTTTAAGCCATCTTTTGCCTAGCAGGCACCCAGATTCCTTTGGGGCACGTTGACATTTTGTCTTGTGAAGCCCCCTCCATCGGCTTCATTCCTGTAAACGTTACTAGGTTTGGCTTCTTCCCTCGGTTCTGACTCGAGTCGGCTCAGCCTAAACATGGTGATGTTCAAGAAGATCAAGTCCTTCGAGGTGGTCTTCAACGACCCCGAAAAGGTGTACGGCAGCGGAGAGAAGGTGGCCGGCCGGGTGGTGGTGGAGGTGTGCGAGGTGACGCGGGTGAAGGCCGTGCGCATCCTGGCATGCGGGGTGGCCAAGGTCCTGTGGATGCAGGGGTCCCAGCAGTGCAAGCAGTCCCTGGATTACCTGCGCTTCGAGGACACGCTGCTCCCAGAGGACCAGCCCACAGGTGGGTGCCAGGCCGGGCGACTCGTCCACGGGGAGGGGGGGGGGGGACGCTGGGAGGAGCCCTTATCAAGTGCTTTAGATTTAATTTCAGTAGTTTCAGGTGGTGCTTCCTATTTCTTTATTGAACTTGTAAACATTTCCCTACCTTGCAAAAAAAGGGAGGGGGGGTAATGCAGTTATGTATGTATTCTCAGAGAGATGGCAAGGGAGGGGCTTGCTTTAGATGTTTAAAGTTGTGTGTGTGTGTGTATGTGTATAACTCAGGGCTCCGGGCTCTCCCTGAGCTCTTCAGCTAAAGGTTAGCTCTCTACCACTTTGAGCCACAGCGCCACTTCTGGTTTTCTGGTGGTTAATTAGAGATAAGACTCATGGACTTTCCTGCCAGTCTGGCTTTAGACTGTAATTCTCAGATCTCAGCCTCCTGAGTAGCTAGGCTTACAGGTGTATTTACAGAAAAGCCGGGCTTCCCTTGCTTGGCCTTCTTAATCAAGGCTGGAGTTTTTAATACTTGAGCCACAGCCCCACTTCTGGCTTTTGAGAAGTTAATTGGAGATGAGAGCCTCACAAGATTTTCCTGTTCAATAAACATTTTATAAATTTAAAAAATTGTCCTGGGCACTGGTGGCTAACACCTGTAATCCTAGCTAATCAGGAGGGTAAGCCCTGAGGATCATGATTCAGACTTTTTATCTCCAGTAGACTACTCAGAAAAAGCCTGAAGTGGCGCTGTGGCTCAAGTGGTAGTGCACTAGCCTAGAGCAAAAGAAGCCCAGGGACAGCACCCAGTCCCAGAGTTCAAGTTCTAAAACCAGCCCCTCCCAAAAGAGAAGTTTTTAGTAGTATTGGTTCCTGAAGGAACTGTACTAGGTCAGTCTTTCAATATTGTTGAGCTTTGCAACTTTCTGACTTGCCCCCCCCATCCCAAGAAAAAAGTACCAAAATGTTTTTCATTTGTTACATAAGCAATCATCCTTACACAAATGCACTAAGAAACCTAACGCTCACTTGCCTTTCTCTCCCTTCAGGTGAGAATGAGATGGTGATCATGAGACCTGGAAACAGATATGAGTACAAGTTTGGCTTTGAGCTTCCTGAAGGGTAGGTACCAGCAGAGTACATACATCTTTGGATTCTTATAGTTCTCAGTCTTCTCCCTTAAAGATACTTAGACTAAATTATTATTTTGACAGGCCTCTGGGAACATCTTTCAAAGGAAAATATGGTTGTGTAGACTACTGGGTGAAAGCTTTCCTGGATCGCCCCAGCCAGCCCACTCAAGAGACAAAGAAAAACTTCGAAGTGATGGATCTGGTGGATGTCAATACTCCTGATTTAATGGTGAGGTTTCTCTTAAGATTATCTCTTCAGTTTCAGGATGTCTAAATTATATGTCTTGAGCCTTGGACTGGAGCATCTAAAAACATCTTTCCCACCCTTCTTTTTGTAGGCACCTGTTTCTGCTAAGAAGGAGAAGAAAGTTTCCTGCATGTTCATTCCCGATGGGCGGGTGTCCGTTTCTGCACGAATCGACAGAAAAGGATTCTGTGAAGGTATGGATTTAGTGCTTGAAATTCTATATAGGAGATAGGCACATTTAGACACACAACTGGCTCACATTTGGCATCCTAGCTACTCAGAAAGTTGAGTTGTGAGGATCGAGTTTCAAAGCCCATCCTGGGCAGCAAAATCCATGTGCCTCTTATCTCCATTTAACTAGCAAAACCCAGAAGTAGCTCAATTGGTAGAGTATACCAACCTTGAGGAAGAAAAACCAAAAACCTAAGGGACAGCAAGTGCCCTGGCATCAAACCCCAGCACCAGTACATACAATAAATAAATCTTACTGGACAGATAGAACAGAAGTGTAGTCTGGGGAATAAGGGTCTAGGATATGGATAACAGTAACCATATAGGTTCTATTAGTTCATGTGCTTTCGTCTTTCTCATTGCTAGGTGATGACATTTCCATCCATGCTGACTTTGAGAATACATGTTCTCGAATCGTGGTCCCCAAAGCAGCCATTGTGGCCCGCCACACTTACCTGGCCAATGGCCAAACCAAGGTATTGACTCAGAAGTTGTCATCAGTCAGAGGCAACCATATTATCTCAGGGACTTGTGCGTCCTGGCGCGGCAAGAGCCTTCGGGTGCAGAAAATCAGGCCATCTATCCTAGGCTGCAACATCCTGCGAGTTGAATACTCCTTGCTGGTGAGTAAGTGGGGTGGTCCCAGGCGAGAAATGATTAGAAACTATTCATCTGTTAGAATGGTGGTGTGCTACACAGAGCTCTCCTCTAACCAGCTGCCATCTTGCTTTCCAGATCTATGTTAGTGTCCCTGGCTCCAAGAAAGTAATCCTCGACCTGCCATTGGTAATTGGCAGCAGGTCAGGCCTAAGCAGCCGGACAACCAGCATGGCCAGCAGAACCAGCTCAGAAATGAGTTGGATAGACCTGAACATCCCTGACACCCCAGAAGGTGAGGCAGGCCTCATGTCCTTCCTTCTCTGGCCTGGCTGGGCTAGTGAGAATGTGACATTTGGCATTCCTGGCTGGGTGTCTTACTCCAGATTTTCTCTTTGTAGCTCCTCCTTGCTATATGGACATCATTCCTGAAGATCATCGGTTGGAGAGCCCCACCACGCCTCTGCTCGATGACGGGGAGGGCTCTCAGGATAGCCCCATCTTTATGTATGCTCCTGAGTTCCAGTTCATGCCACCACCCACATACACTGAGGTAGGAATTGTCATTTTTTTTTGAGGGGGGGGGTAAACATTTGTCCTAAACTTTCCTATAGGAAGGCCTGGCCTGGAGGGATTACAAAATGAGTCGTGTGTGTGTGTGTGTGTGTGTGTGTGCGTGCGCCAGCCAGTCCTGGGGCCTGAACTCAGGTTCGGGGTACTGCCCCTGAGATTTTTTTTTTTGCTCAAGGCAGGTGCTCTTACCACTTGAGCCACAGCTCCATTTCCACTTTTTTTTGGTGGTTAGAGAGAGATAGGAGTCTCATAGCCTTTCCTGCCTTGGCTGGCTTGGAACTGTGATCCTTAGCTCTCAGCCTCCTGAGTAGTTAGGATTATAGGCTGGAGCCACCCGCACACCCTGCATTGTTCCAGTTCTTACAGCCCATGTTTTTTCTTCCTCTCAGGTGGATCCTTGCATCCTCAACAACAATGTGCAGTGAGCAGACAGAAGAAAAGAAGCAGCTGTCCCTACTTGTTTCTTTCTGCCTCTCTTCCTGGACTCTCAGCATGTATAGAGACTCACCAGTCTCTCTATTGGGGTGTGAGGTATGCCCCAGCCTTTGCCTCTCCAGTGTAGGCAGTGATCAGCAGGCCACACTTGGGCCTCAACCCTAGCACCATTGTTGTGATATAGGAGTGTTTGCTGGATGGGTTTAAGACACACTAGGCCTGTGTCGTTTCCTCAGATCTCCTTGGATATTGAGGCACTTTTTTTAGTGGTTCGGGTTGAAATGACCTCCTGGCATGTCTTTTCAAGGTTTTTGTTTTTGTTTTAAGTGAATTATAGATTTTTTATAACATCAAACCTTGAACTTTATGTGCCATCTCGTGAGACAGAGCCAATGTAACAAACTAGGAAATGGGAAAGCATGGCCCTGGCCAAAAAATTTAGGAAATGAGAATTTAAAAAAAAAATCAGTGTTCCCCTTTGTATACTAACTGAAAAGAAGAGAAACACGCCATGGCTAGTTTGCCGTGGACTTTGGAAGGCACTTCTCCTGTGGTTATAAGGAAGCTGCTCTGAGGTGTACTTATTTGGAGAATGTACTTTAGCTCTAAAGCAATAGTGACTGTGCCCTTCCAAATGTCTCAACCATGTTTAAAGCCTATTGCACTGTGTTCTCCTGGCAAAAAAACTTGTTCTTATGGGAGAATCTGTTTTTGTTTTCATGTGACTCCTTAGAACTGATTCTAAGGCTATATCTTAGCACTTTAATTCCTATTAATTTGTTGTTGTTGCTGTTTCTCTCCTCCCCACTGCAAATGTATGCTACACTTAAACAAGTGTAAGCACAGTAACAGCAAAAAGTTCAGAACCAGGTGTGGTGGCTCAAGCCTGTCATCCTACCTAGCTACTCTGGAGGCTGAGGATATGATGTGAGGCCAGCTGATGCAGAAAATGTAAAACTTTTATTCCACTAACCACCAAAAAGCTAGAAAGGGAGCTGTGACTCCGATGGTAGCCTTGAGTGAAAGAGCTAAGGGATAGCACTCAGGCCTGGGTTCAAGCCCCAATCCTGGCACACAGACAAAAAACCTTATTGCCTTTGAGACTTTGTCCCAGTATACAGACTTCCATAGTAATAAAATCATATGAAAGTGTGACTGCTGCAGTCAGCCTTGCCCACTGTGCCTCCAGGGGGATCTCCAGATCCACACAGATCAGACCTCGCACACTGTTGTGTGGAGCTAGAGGCCAGGCCCCCCCCCCCCCGGGCCCCCGCCAGTGTTAGGAGAGAGCAGTGGCCTCTCACCACAGCCACCAGACCTGGTCAGTCACCCTCAGTCATGGCACTTTGTTCTGTCCTGTGTCCGAGCACTGAGCTCCACCCTTTTCTGAGAATTACTACAGCCCAAAAGTTTGTGGACTAAAGGTGGTTCTATTTCTTGTTTTTGTATTTTTAATTGTATATCTTTTGTATGATTTTAAAGAAAACTATATTTTGTACTTAACCAAATATATTTTCACCCCAAGTGGGGTATCCTTTGTTAAAAAAATAAAGTTTTTTTTAAAATTGATAAATGTTTTCCTTGTTTGTGAATGGGCATTGAAAAACATATTAGAAAGTGGTAGCTGGGTTGTGGGTGGCTCAAGCTGAACACTGGCGCCTTGTGCCTATAATCAGCTTCACAGGAGGCTGATAGGAGGACTGAGGTTTGAAGCCAACCTGGGCAGAAAAGTCCATGAAACTCCTACCTCCATTTAACCAGTGAAAAACAGCAAGTGGAAGTGTGGCTCAAGGGATAGAACATCATCCATGAGCTAAAAAGCTGAGGGACAGAGCCCAGGCCCTGAGTTTTCAAGCCTCAGAACGCGTGCATGTAACACAAAGTCCTTTCCTTCACATTTCTGAATGTGGAAGGGAAATTTGAAGGGAAAAAAATGGAGGGGACTCTCTTTATCAGTCTCAGAAATGGAGTCAGTGTGTTTGGGGAGAGAAAAGGGAAGGAATGTGAACTAGTCTGGTCTGGTGCACAAAAGCAGTGCAGTGGGGGCCCTGTGGACTGAGCTGGTTTTCCGCATCTGGATGACCATTGCCAAATCCCCTCGGGTTTAGAGTTAGTGAGTTCTTGAGAGGAACTAGGTTTCTAAGGGAATTTCAAAGGGAAGTATTTAGGTTCCTTTAAAAAAAAATAACTTATTGGATGCTAGGAATTCTTCCCAAAGTGAACTCACTTCACAAGCTAACAACAATCAGCATTTGAAGCCCAGGGGATGGGGAGGAGGGTGAAAGCTCCTACCTGTAATTCAATTCTAACTACCCAGAAACCTGAGATGTGAGGATCATGGTTTGAAGCCAGCCTGGGTGAGACTTATCTCCAGTTAACAAGCAATAAGTTGGAAGTGGAGCTGTGGGTCAAGTGGTAGAAGACCATTCTTGAGCAAAAAGGCTAAGCAAGAGCACAAGGCTCTTGAGTTCAAGCCTAGTACTGGCACAAAAAAATCACAAGAGCTTTAGAATTAGGAGTATTTTTTAAGCCTTTGCCATTCCCAACATAGTTCCCATCCCAGCACATCAACAAACTCCATAAATACTTGCTAAATATTTATGCTAAATATTTGCTAAATATTTGACCCCACCGTCAATCCATAGGGTAGGCTTTGAGTAGTTCTTTCTTACAATTAGTAGTGACTGACACCCCAATTTTACCACTAATTGAAATGATCTTTATTCTTGAAGGGATCACAGATGAGCAATTGGTTTACTTAAAACTTTTCAGATATGTCTAGTTCTGGCCCTTGAATAGGGGCTGACTTTTCTGTGAACCTCCTTGTACCCAAATAGTTCCAAATAATCTCCTTAAGTTCTAAGATCAGCCTGGTTGAGCACTGGTGGCTCACACCTGTAATCCTAGCTACTCAGGAGGCTGAGATCTAAGAATCACAGTTCAAAGCCAGCCTGCCAGGAAAGTCCTTAGTCTCCAATTAATCACAGAAAAAATCAGAAGTGGTGCTGTGCCTCAAGTGGTAGAGTGTTAGCCTTCAGCAAAAGAAGCTCAGGGACCAGTGCCAAGGCTCTGAGTCCAAGCTTCAGGACACACACACACACACACACACAGAGCCTGAATTGAACATAAAGCCAGGTTGAAGAAAAGATACTTGTCCATTTCAATGTTTTTTTGGATTATCCTTTCAGTTAGACTGTAGCTTTTCCTGTTGCCATGGAGACTCTCACCTGAAGTATCTCCCCCACCACTTTGTCACCCATTCAAGAACTAAGGGACTCCTCTACTTTTGTGACCAGTAGAAGTAGGTCAAAGTTGATGGAAAAGTTCTGCAGCTTAATTCAGGGATAGTGAGCGAAGGACAGGAGCGTGCCTCAGGGCAGAGGAGCAGGAAACATCTCAGCCCGCTTGCTTGGGTACACAATCTGGTTACTGGTACTTGGGTAAGAAGAGGCTGAGATCCCAGAAGGATCACAACATTCTAATTCCCTCCTGATATCCTAATCCCTGTCAGCTAGCACTATCCAAATGAACTTTCTACCAAACCAGGCACTGTTGGCTCACATCTGTAATCCTAGCTACTCAAAAGGCTGAGATCTAATGATTGGGGTTCAAAACCAGCCCAGGAAGAAAAATCCTAGAGACTTTTTTTTTTTTTGGCCAGTCCTGGGCCTTGGACTCAGGGCCTGAGCACTGTCCCTGGCTTCTTCCTGCTCAAGGCTAGCACTCTGCCACTTGAGCCACAGTGCCACTTCTGGCCGGTTTCTGTATATGTGGTGCTGGGGAATCGAACCTAGGGCCTCGTGTATCCGAAGCAGGCACTCTTGCCACTAGGCTATATCCCCAGCCCTAGAGACTTTTATCCAGCAAAAAAGCCAGAAAATGGGGGTGTTAAAATTGGGTTTTTAGACCCCAGGCCCAAAGTCCAGGAGTCCCAAGTTTATCTGGTCACTCACACATATGTTAAATAACAAGTCATGGTGTTCTGACACCAGTGGCTCATTCCTGCAATCCCAGCTTCTCAGGAGGCTAGGGTTTGAGGACTGCAGTTCAAAGCCAGTGCAGGCAGGAAAGTCTACAAGACTCTTATCTCCAATTAACCACCAAAAATCCAGAAGTGGAGCTGTAGCTCAAGTGGTAGAATGCTAGCCTTGAGTGAAAAAGCTTAGGGACAGCGCCTAGGCCCTGAGTTCTAACTCCGATATCTGAGTTCAAGTGCCAGGATTGACACACAAAAAAAACTTAATTAATTAATAATAATAAGATGGATAATGAAAGGCAGAGAAAGGAGATTGTCTCCACGGCAGCCGTGGGAAGATGGCGCTCAGAGCTTCGTCAGTGGTGTGGGTGTAGACATTAGCCTGGGGTTGAATGGGGAGGCCTGCGGTGTTCACAGTCCCGGCTCCCAGTGCAGCCTGCTGGGCCCTGAGCTTGGCCTCTGTCCTTGGAGGAGTTCTGGAGATGTCCTCCTGTGGTTGCAGGGACAGAACAGAACAAGGGAGTCTCCTGTAATGCTGGACATTTGCTCTAAGATGATCAGAAAAAGGTACTGCCTGTGGGGGGGCAGTTTGCCTGCCTGCCACAAAAGATGCTCATTGGCTGGGAATGTGGCTTAGTGGTAGAGTGCTTGCCTAACATGCATGAAGCCCTGGGTTCGATTCCTCAGTACCACATAAACAGAAAAGGCCAGAAGTGGCACTGTGGCTCAAGTAGTAGAGTGCTAGCCTTGAACAAAAGAAGCTCAGGGACAGTATCCAGGCCCTGAGTTCAAGCCCAGGACTTGGGGGTGGGGGGAGAGAGAGAGAGAGAGAGAGAGAGAGAGAGAGAGAGAGAGAGAGAGAGAGAGAGAGAGAGAGATGCTCATCTGAATTTTCTCTTTCCTTCTGGAAACAAGGTGACAGCAAAGGGACTGTGGCAGAGAATAGCTCAGATTACAGGCACAGATACAATGTTGGGGACTTTAGTCAATTCACAGGGCCCAGAAAAGCTTCTTTTTTTTAAAATTTTATTAATTAAATTTTGTTGACAAGGTGTTGTGCAAAAGGGGTTACATAATACATAATACATAATACATAATAATGCAGTGGGTACATTTGTGATATCTTATACCCTTGTTTTTCTTTTCCTTCCTTAGATCAGGTAGGCATATATATAATATCCTGTGTACCAAAATCATATACAGTAACCACGTAGGGTACGCCAAAGGAAATTCACCTAGAACATTAAACATAACGACAATAATAGAATCCTCCTGTGTCCTTCTCTTGGAGTTCTTTTTGCTTAGCCTCATCTTATATGATCATGTGTACATAGCTGTTGAGCTATTGTGATCCACTGATAGGTCAGAAAAGCTTCTTTTAAGTTGCCTCTTACAGTACGACTCAAGTGTTACAGTATGACTCACCAGCATTGAGAGAAAAAGCAAAGCAAGAATAAGAGGCCCTGAGTTCAAGCCACATGCACACATACAAATAGTTAGACAAATAAATAAATGAAGTGTGGAAAGAACTTTCTAGGATGGTGGGCAAGTTCTGTATCTGTGCTGCCCAATCCAGTAGTTTTTACCCACAGGTAGCTATTGAACTTTGAAACGTAGTTACTGTGACTAAAGAACTGAATATTTAGTTGCGTTCAAATAGTTCCCTGTGGGGGCTGGGGATATAGCCTAGTGGCAAGAGTGCCTGCCTCGGATACACGAGGCCCTAGGTTCGATTCCCCAGCACCACATATACAGAAAACGGCCAGAAGCGGCGCTGTGGCTCAAGTGGCAGAGTGCTAGCCTTGAGCGGGAAGAAGCCAGGGACAGTGCTCAGGCCCTGAGTCCAAGGCCCAGAACTGGCCAAAAAAAAAAAAAAAAACAAATAGTTTCCTGTGATTAGTGGTTACATACTGAGTGCACAGCATAATCTGAGGAAGGAAGTAGCTAGGAGCTGTTTCCCCAGCGGAAGCCCATCCCTCCCTCAAAACACAGCAGGCTCCCTCCACTTCCTTTTTGCCTTCTCTACACAATTTTGTCCTTACTAGGGCATTTTCTGCCTACAGACGCCCATAAGGACACTTCCCTGAGTCCTGGCCCACACATGTCCCTCACTGACCTGCCTCTTCTTTGCCCATGCTGTTCTCACATAGCTTTTAATTTTTTAAGAACGTAACCTACATGTCAGCTAGGAGAGGAGATCTAGATCTGAGTATTATTTATTCATTAGGTCCAGTCTAGGATTCAAAGATCTGAGAAAAGTCAGAAAACTGAAGAGAGGGGGGGGGGGGGGGAAGAAGAAGGAGGAGGAGGAGGAAGAGGAGGGAGAAGAAAGAGAAAGAGAAAGGGAGGAAGAGGAGAAAGGAAGAAAAGAAGAGAGGGAACGGAAATTTATAAGAAACAGTTACTTGAAAAATCAGGGTCCACGCTAGGGTTTTAGCTCAGTGGAAGAATGCTTGCTAGCTGGGTGCCTGTGGCTCACACCTGTAATCCTAGCTACTCAGGAGTCTGAGATCTGAGGATCATGGTTCAAAGCCAGCCTGAGCAGAAAAATCTGTGAGACTCTTATACCCAATAAACAACTTAGAAAAACCTAGTAGTGGCATTGTGGCTCAAGTGGAAAGAATGCTAGCCTTGAGCATAAGAATCTCAAGGACAGTACCCAGTCCCAAAGTTCAGTCCCCCAGACCAGCAAAAAGAGTGCTTGCCTAGCAATGTAAGGCACTGAGTTCAATCCTCAGTGCCAGGGGGTGGGGAGGATGGGTGGGGACAGCAGTGTCCTTGGCTACATTGGACACCTCTAAACAGATAGGAAATACAAGGATCTAATTTGATTTAGGACAGGCACTGGAAGGGAAAAGTATGGGACAGCATTTGGTCAGCAAAAACAATCATACATGAAGGCCTTTGCCCGAAGTGTGGTGTGTGTGTGTGTGTGTGTGTGTGTGTGTGTGTGTGTGTATGTGTGTGTGCACAAGGCTTGAGCTCAGGGCTTTGCATTCTTCCTTCACTTTTCCACTCAAGGCTGAACCACACCCATACTTCTAGTTTTTTGCAGGTTAGTTGGCAATTCTTATCTCTCTGATTTATCTTGCCTGGGCTGTACTTGAACTTGGATCCTCAGATCTCAACCTCCTGAGTAGCTCAGATTAAAGATGTGAGCCACTGACCCTGAGCTTGAATGGGATTTTTATATGGCACAGAGGGCTGTAGAAGTCGGCCCATGGGTGAGGCCCTGTTTAGCATATCTAGACTCTTCTGTTGGTCCTCACTTCTTCGGTGGTTCAACCCTTCCCTACTGTTTGCTGAGTCTGTAATATAAGGAGAAAGAATAAACAGGCTCTGAAGGCTGGGATTTTCCTACCACTTGATTACCCTGGTCATCTCCAGGCAACAGCAAGATGGAAGAAGGAGGAAGACAGGGAGAACGACAGGACAAGGTGGTGCCACCCATCGGCCCTGAGCCCTGGGTGTCAAGCAAGGTCCCTTCTCAGTCCTTTTTGGGCAATAGAGCTGCTGATTAGGCTTTTCCAGGCCATTTAATGTATTCTTAGAAAATGTCTGGGTAGGTACTCAGCAGGGATATTTTTAACCTCTTGGACAGATGGGCAGAGGAAGGATTTCAGTTTCTGGGAAGGAAGGAAGAGGTCAGGGGCATGAGTGCTGTTTCCCTTCACAGTTAGGTCTATGTTGAGTCCCCACCCTGTCAAATACCTATTTCTTCCTTCATCCATCCAGATTCATAGCTCCTCCTTTTGCTCCCATTCTGTTTCTCTCTATTTCCAGTCCGTTATGCTTGCCTCACCTTCTAGCTGCAGAAACTTTCTTTCTTTTCCTTCTTTCCTTCCTTCCTTCCTTCCCTTCTTTCTTCCTATTATCTATCTATCTATCTATCTATCTATCTATCTATCTATCTATTTATCTATCTATCATCTATCTGTCACAACTATTGGGGCTTGAATTCAAGGCCTCAAATTCTCACTTTTTTTCCTATCAAGGCTCACTCTCTACCATTTGAGAACCATACCTCTACTTCTGCTTTTTAGATGGTTAATTGGAGATAAGAATGTCACTGACTTTCTTTCCCAGGCTGGCTTTGTTCCACGGTTCTTACTCAGATCTCAGCCTCCACAGTAGCTACAATTACAAGCATAAGCCGCTAGTGCCTGGCTAAAATTTCAGAACTCTAATATTATCATTACTGTTGTGACTGGTTAATTGGACACAAAAGTCTCACAGACTTTTCTGTCTGAGCTGGCTTTCCATCAAGATTCCATCAAGATCTCAGCCTCCTAAGCAGCTCAGATTACAGGTGTGAGCCACTAGTGGCTACCTTGTAGTCCTTGCCACATTGCTCCATGAACAGTGCAATTTAGACAGCCCAGTGTTGAGGCAGAGACACAGAAGGAAAGACTTGGAGAGACAGGAGAAGATAAACCAGAGGGAAAACAATATGAAGGACAAGAATGAATGTGGTATGATCTCTTGGTAGTCCTAAAACACTTCTTGTGGCTAGTCACTCCCCACACCCTCCCATAAACGTTTGTAGCCATCCCTGACATCTCTGGACAGGTGGTAATGCAGTGGCTCAGGAAGGAAACAAAGAGGTATGCCAAAACAAGAAGCTAGGCCAAGTAAGTGAGAGGTGAGACGCCAGGAGGAGCTAAGCATGGTCAGGCCAGCAAGATGGTCTGGTGCCAGGGAAAGGAAATGGAATACTTAGAAAAGGGCTGCTTACCACTTGCCCTTTGTCCTACAGAGCCCATCTTTGCTTCACTCTGACTGAGAAAAGTGACATTGCTGGGCACCAGTGGCTCACACCTGTAATCCTAGCTACTCAGGAAGCTGAGATCTGAGGATCATGGTTCAAAGCCAGCATGGACAGGAAAGCCTCTGAGACTCTTATCTTCAATTAACCAGCAAAAAAGCCAGAAGTGGAAGTGTGGCTCTAGTGGTAAAGCACAAGCCTTGAGTGAAAAAGCCAAGAGACAGTGTTTAGGCCCCGCGTTCAAGCCCCACGACAGGCACACACAAAAAAAGCATTAACTTGGAAGAGTGAATTTCTGTCCAAAATGTCGATCTCTCTGGCCACTGCAAAGCTAAGAAGCTAAGAAGAATTGGTATAAGAGCTTCTTTCCTGGGCTGAGATTTAGCTCAGTGGAATAGTACTTGCCTAGCAAGTATGAACATTTGGGTTCAATACTTGGTACCATACACAAAAAAGAGCTTCTTTCCCTGACCAAGTGGATCTCCACCTATTGCCTCCTTGAAAAGAAAAACTCCAAGCCGGTGTCGGAGACTCATGCCTGTAATCCTAGCTATTCTGGAGGCTGAGATCTGAGGATTGCAGTTTGAAGTCAGCACAGGCAGGAAAGTCCATGAGACTCTTAGCTCCCATTAACCATCAGAAAGCCAGAAGTGGCGCTGTGGCTCAAAATGATAGAGTGTTAGCCTTGAACAGAAAAGCTCAGGGTCAATGCTCAGGCCCCGAGTTCAAGCCCCATGACCTACCAAAAAAAGACGAAAGCCCTCAAATCTATGTCCTTAATTTAGGTGGGTATGGTGGCCTGCCCCCCTGCCCTTTTGGTCAAAACAAAACTAAGTCTAGCAAACTCCACTTTTTCTGGTACAATCAGTGCTTTCCTACATATAGCGAACAATATAAGAGACAAAGTTGGGATTTTTTTTTTTTTCCTGCTTGGCTGGATGTCTGGAGAAATGGAGTCCTAGGATGGGTATCATTCAGGGAGGGGGCAGAGGTCTAACCTTTGGAAGACACAGTCCATAGGTGACAGTATGGGAGGAGAGGAGGTTTGATTCTGATATTGTGGGGCCTTTGGTCAGATTAGGTCTGAAGAATCCCTGAATCCCACCTGCCCTCCATACACCTTGGGTTTCCATGGTGATAGCATCAGGTGCTACAGTATGAGTTGGGTCTCAGGCCATGTCCACTGATGCCCCTTAGAGTGTAGTTCCACATGTTTCACAGAAGCAAATAACACATATTGGGTAAGGCAAAGACATTCCTGAGATGACACAAGGACGCTGGAATTCAGTATTTTCAGATTTGCCATCCCAAACGACCTTGGGGAAAAGGTGGATCCCAGTAGGGGAAAAGTCAGTGGAGAAGAGGTTGCCATGGGTCTGCCCAGATTACCTAACTGAGCTATTCCTATCCAGCACATTTATCTTCTCGGGCCATACGTGGTATTTGAAGAGAACTAGGAAACAACTACCAGCCCCTTCCTCAGAAATTTTGGGTAGCCTGCTTGTTTTGTCCTGACTGTCCAATTATGTCCTTGAATTCAACTTCAGAGATTTCTCCTTTCTTGCTAGTGATGGGATTACTGATCTCCCCCTTTCCCTGACTGCAAAGGTTCTTGGAAGCAACTGGCTTGGTGCCTGAGGTATCTTTAGCCTCAGCTGAAAATAAGACTGGAAAATCTAGCGGATGGAGTTAGTTCAGCGAAAGTTGCCACATCCTGCATTTGTTTTCCAACACATTAGGGCTCTCTCATGTGCTCTTTTGTGCAAGTACTGGGCTTGAACTCAGGGCCTGAGTGCTCTCTGTCCCTTAGCTTTTTTGTTCAAGGCTGATATTCTGCCACTTGAGCTACATCTCCAATTAAAGCTTTTGGTGGCTAAATGGAAATGAGAGTCTTACGGACTTTTCTGCCCAGGCTGGCTTTGAACCACAATTGTCAGATTTCAGCCTCCTGAATAGCTAGGGTTACAGGCATAAGCTACTGCCACCTAACACCCTTGACTTAATTTTTCTATGTGTGTGCCTGTCCTGGGGCTTGAATTCAGGGCCTGGGTGCTGTCTCTGAGCTTTTGTGCTCAAGACTAGTGTTCTTCTACTTGAGCCACAGCTCCATTTCTGGCTTTTTCGTCATTAATTGCACATAAGAAATATCAAGGTCTTTCCAGCTGGGGATTGATTTTGAACCTTGATCCTCAGATCTCAGCCTCCTGAGTAGCTGGGATTACAGGCACGAACCACCAGCATCCCACCTGACAATTCCTTTTTTTTTTTTTTTTTTTTGTCAGTTTTGGGGCTTGAACTCAGCCTGGGTGCTGTCCCTGAGCTCTTCAGCTCAAGGCTAGTGCTCTACCATTTGAGCCACTTCTGGTTTCCTGGTAGTTAGTTGTAGATAAGAGTCTTACAGACTTTCCTGCCTAGGCTGGCTTTGAACCCGATCCTCAGATCTCAGCCTCCTAAGAAGCTAGGATTATAGGCATGAGCCACCTGGGCCTCTCTGACTTAATTCTTCTTTTTTTTTTTTTGACATTCCATCATCTATGTATTCTTTTTTTTTTTAATTAAAATTTGTTGACAAGGTGTTGTGCAAAAGGGGTACAGTTACATAATAAGGCAGTGAGTACATATCTTGTGATATCTTACACCCTCGTTTTTCTTTCCGTTCCCTAGATCAGGTAGGCATATATACAATAACCAGTGTACCAAAATCATATACAGTAACCACATGGCATACGCCAAAGGAAATTCACCTAGAACTTTAAATGTAATGTCAACAATAGAGTCTGACTTAATTCTTAACCAGCATACACCTACAAGCCATTCTCCTTTCCTTCCAAAGATCAAAGAGCTATAAAAATTATTTGAGCTTGGAAGTTTTAAATATGTACTTAATAAATTTTTTATAACAAAAAATGAGGAAAACACTTTTTTCCCTTTACCAAACCACATGTAACCTCAATCATGCTTTTCATCTGTCCTGGAACTCTCCAGTTTTCTTTGCTCTCTACTCCCAGCCTAAAGTACACATGCATCTACATCTCCCCCTATTCAGGCCTCTCTCAAACCATTTGAGTGGCTCACCTGCATTCAAGCTGTCTGCCCAGTCTTGGATACAACCAGATGGCTAGAGAGAGCAACATGCATGAAGAAGGATAGGATTCTTAGCTGGGTGCCCAGGGCTCATGGATAGATAAATCCCAAACCTCTTCTCTCCAATTAACCACCCCAAAGCCAGACTTAAAGCTATTGTTCAAGTGGTAAAGCACTAGTTAGCCTTGATCAAAAAAGCTAAAGGACAGCTCCTAGGCTCTGAATTCAAGCCCAGTACCAGCACACATACACATACACACACCTGTGTGCACACTCACGCATGCATGTACACACAAAACAATTCTTGCCATAGGGCCCTATTCTGCTTGGAGTTGGTTTAGTCCATGCTGTAGACATAGGAACATTCTATTCCCCATAAACAGGCCTTAGCACGGGTATGTTCCAGGATGGCCAGCACTGTGAGGGGCCTCTCTAAGTATGGCTGGTCTCATGCCCTAACCAAAAGGGAATAGTAGCTCTGTCCACTAGGTCGTCCATTCCAGCCTCTTCCCGCTCATGAACACCCATGGTAAGTTGGTGAAAGGTCAATGGAAACAGTCTTAGCTAAAGTCTGGCCCTGATCCAGAATCCAGGGAAGCTTCTGGGTCTCGTGTCGCTGGCTTTGTCCAGCAAGGTCACCTGCCACAAAAGGCAGGAGGCCAGGCAGGGCAGAGACCAAGAATGGTATGATCTTTCTTACAGTTCACTTTTGAGGCAGTACAGCAGATCCCAAAGGGGCCATTCCAACCTTTGTCCTCCTTTTTCCAGTTTATGGGAAATGAGTGTGTGTGTGTGTGTGTGTGTGTGTGTGTGTGTGTGTGTGTAGGGGTGAGGGTGGAGAGGTGGTGCCAGCCCCCCTGTACTCTCTCTTTGATTCTCTCCCTTTTCTTGTGCAAAGTTTCCAGATAAATATGTGGGATTTGTAGGTAGCTCTGCCTCCAACATACACACAGATATAATTGACTAGATTAGGATGTGTGTGTGTGTATGTGTTTATGTGTGTGTATGTGTGTGTGTGTTAGGGGGAAAAGACAAAAAGGAAAATTCCAGTGTCTTTTACTTTTTTTTTTGGCCAGGCCTGGGGCTTGAACTCAAGGCCTGAGCACTGACCCTGGCTTCTTTTCTGTTCAAGGCTAGCACTCTACCTCTTGAGCCACAGCACCACTTCCAGCTTTTTCTGTTTATGTGGTGCTGAGGAATCGATCCCAGGACTTCATGCATGCTAGGCAAACACTCTACCACTAAGCCACATTCCTACCCCACCATACTTATTATTATTATTTTTGCCAGTCCTGGGGCTTGAACTCAGTGCCTGAACACTGTCCCCAGCTTCTCTTTGCTCAAGGCTAGCACTCTACCATTTGAGCCACAGTGCCACTTCTGGATTTTTCTATATATGTGGTGCTATGGAATCAAACCCAGAGCTTCATGTATACAAGGCGAGCACTCTACCACTAGGCCACATTCCCAGCCCCATACTTATTTTTTAAATTATATTTTTTATTAGCTTTAGTTGTACAAGGGGCCATTCAACAAGTCAGTTTGTGTGTATATATATATATATATATATATATATATATTTTGTCAGTCATAGGGCTTGAACTCTGGGTCTGGGAGCTGTCCCTGAATTCTTCAGCTCAAGGCCAGTGCTCTACCACTTGAGCCACAGCTCTACTTCTGATTTCTTGGTGGTTAATTGGAGATAAGAGTCTCACAGACTTTCCTGCCTGGGCTGGCTTTGAACCGGGATCCTCAGATCTCAGCTTCCTGCTTATCTAGGATTACAGGCGTGAGCCATTGGTGCCTGGCTGTAAATATAATTTTTGTTGATGTTGTTGTTTTGGGTTTTTTGGTACCAGTACTAAGACTTGAACTCAGGGCCTTGGAGCTTTTAGCTTTTTTTTTTTTCCCTCAAGGCTGGCCCTCTACCACTTGAGACATACCTCCACTTCCAGATTTTTGCTAGTTAATTGGAAGTAAGAGCCTCTCAGATTTGTCTCCCCCAGCTTGATCCTCAGATCCCAGCCTCCTGAGCAGCTAGGATTTACAGGCATAAACTGCCCAGCTTTTGCTTTTCTTTTGTTTTGGTTTTGGTTGATCTCTCCCAAGCTATAACTACTGACTGAGTGTAACTCTAGGAAACTGCAGCCACAATTCCCCTGGTCCCTCCACTCCTCCCCACATTTCAGGGAGCTAGGAAAGGACACACATCAATCATCACAAATTGCTCAATAACTCTGGAATGTTCTCGTTCTATTCCTGCTCTCTGTTTTCTTGGCTTGCTTCTATCGTAACACTGAAACAATAAGCCCTGCTTTATAGATGCTTTCCCTTAATCGAGTTCCAGCCCCTCTCATTTTTTTCATTGAGGTCAGAAACATCAAACCCCATTAGATGTCACCTGTCACCTTCTATTATAAGAGAATTCAGTCTGCCTTCTTATGCGTAGTTGGGACAATTCTTGAAGTTTATCTCCTACACTCCATCTTATGACTTTCAAATGCCCAGCAGGGCCTGGGTGATAGCACCCCAGATATCTCATTCACTTCCTATTCTGGACAGCAGGTTAACTCATGTCTGTTGCATGCCAAGTGGCTGGAGCCAATCAGCCTATCGAGGACTTCCTTGATAGCCAATCAGAGCCTAGGGAAGTGACCTCATTCAAAGCAGAACCGTGTGGGTGAGGAAACATCTCCCAGAGCTGTGAGTGTCCCTAAATCACTGCTTTTGCTTTCCTGTAAACCGCCACCACCTACCCCCTCCCCAAGGAAAGGAGCCAGAAAGGCTAAAGGGAAAAACCAAAAGAGAAACTGCAAACCACACCCTGACTTCTGTAAATGGAGATTCCCGTGTTTACAGTTATCTTTCACAGTGAGGTCTCAGCTGGGCACCAGTGGATCAAGCCTGTAATCCTAGCTACTTAGGAGGAAGATATCTGAAGATCACAGCTCAAAGTCAGCCAGGACAGCAACCTCCATGAGACTCTTATCTCCAGCAAAAACCAGCAAAAAGCCAGAAGTGAAAGTGTAGCTCAAGTGGTAGAAGGCCAACCTTGGGCAAAAAAAGCAAAGAGATAGTGCCTAGGCCCCCAGTTCAAGTTCCAGTACTGGCACAATTAGAAACAACAACAAAATGCTAAGTGATGTCTCCAGGGCCCTGAGGAGAACAGGGTCACTGAATAGTCAGCCCCTCCTCTCTCTGGCACCTTTCCCTAGAAGTTAATCTTTTATATTGTAAATAAGGTCATGATCAAGGTCAAGTATGGAAAATAAAGGGCCTCTATCTTTGTGAACACTGTATGCACATAGATTCCTGTATCCTGAGGACCTGAGATTCAGAGGGTAGCAGGTCTGTAGAAGAATATTGATTCTTTTTAGACTTTAGACAGCCCTACAGGCAAGTTCCTGAATATTCTCTGGCAGAACTTCATTGCAAGTATGTGTCCTCAATGGGGGTGGAAGGGAAGGAAGAAAAGCAAGACTTTCCAATGCCCAGCAGGGCAGTGTGCTGGAGTGTATGATGTATCTTCAGGGCTTTGAATTCTTGCTTGGATTTATCCATTTTTTGCTGGTTAATTAGAGATAAGAGTCTTATGGACTTTCTGCAAGAGCTGGTTTTGAACCTTGAGCCTCAGATCTCAGCCTTCTGAATAGCTAGAATTACAGGCATGAACCAACAGACTCTACCCCCACCCTTACCCCTTGCCTATGTGTCATAGTGGACAAATAGAAAATGGCTCAGTTGGACACTTCATTAGCCCTCCCATCTGCCCTCTCTCAACAGACCTCACATTGCACAGACAGATAAAAAAACACTTTATTAAAAAATGTGAAACATACTCATCCTAAGTGCTTTCACCCCCAATTAAATTCACAGTGACCTGTAAAACCTGGGTAGGGATATACATATGTACATGGTGGTCTCAGCTTCAATAGCCCATTACTCTTTCTCCTTTCTTCTATTTTATTTTAAAGACATTAGTCTTTTCCCCTTTCTGCAAGATATCAGAAGCTATATAAAGATGGGGGGAGCAGGCAGGTAGGAAAGAAAGCTATCTGCCACAATTCTCTATTCCTAGCTTCAGTTTCAGGGACCAAACAATTTCTTGTTTTTGTTTTTCATTGTCCATTAAACTAAATTGTAGGGACAATCTCTATATCCCACATCAAGAGTGATCTAAGAGCCTGAGATATTGCTAGGGGCCTTTCTTCAGTATATGGCCTCATCCATATTGTCATCACTGTCACCCCCGAAGTCCTCTCCATTATCAAAATATGACATGATGTAGTCAGTTTCCTGAAATGGAAAAGAAGTAAAAGTCAGGCACACATTCAGCCACAGCCTTCCTTCCTCTGTACCAGGCCCCTTCTCTCCCCAGCACATTATTTCCTTCCAGCTGTAGGATTTTTTTGGGGGGGGGGGTCAGTACAGGGATTTGAACTCAGGGCCTTACACTTGCTTAGCAGATGCTTTACTGCCAAGCCACACCTCCAGCCTCCCCCCACCCCACCTTTTTGCACTGAATATTTCTGAGATAAGGTCTTGTTTTCTGTCTGGTACATTTCTGTGTCCTGATCTGTGATTTTTAGGCTGCATGTTGTAACCAGAATAGCAGACACACACACACAACACACCCAGCTCTTGCTTGAGAAGTGGGAGAACCTCAGGAACTTTCTCCATCCATGATCCTCCCATCTCAGCCTTCCAAGGAACCAGTGGAACAGGTGTGAGCCACCAGCACCTGGCTGGTAGTTCATTTTTGAGAAGAACCCAGGGACAGATGAATGTAGGAGGCTCCTACTCTTTTTAGGTACTATCTCCTTTGGCTCTCCAACCTCTAAAAGGAAAATCTGTGAGAAAAGAGGTGAGAACCAGATAGAAAGAGGACCCTTCACCTCTTCATGTTCTTCTTCATCATACTCCTCTTCCTCTTCTTCCTCCTTTTCTTCTTCTTCTTCTTTCTCCTCATCTTCCTCTGAGGTCACTTCTTCCTCTTTCTTCTCCAGGGTCTTATGTGGAAACAAATGGAAAAAGAAACATACTTAGCTAATGAATGGGACAATTTGAGGCATACAGGGGCTAAGAAACAGGGAATGAATCTGGGGCCCAGGAATGCTCTAGGCACACTTCCTCCTCACTTCTAGTTTCTGTATTGTTTCTTCCTTGTCTGCCACAGTCTTCGGGGGCCTCTTGGGGAGTAGAATGGTGGTGCCTAGGAGGAGCATCAAAAAGTGAATTATTAGAGCCAACAACTCCCTAGCACCTCCCACAGCAAACATGACGCTCAGTTGCCCTCTAGTGGCCACTGTGGCACCCAGCAACAGTTCATGGATTTGAGTGGGTACTGGGAGGGGTGTGGGAGGCCCTCCAAGGGATGAAATAAACTCCTTTTTCCAAATACACTTACGCTCTTTCTGTAGCTTTCGCACTCGAATCTTTAGCTCCCGTGGTAGACGCCGCCAATCTGGCAATAGGGAGAGTGTGAATGTCAATAGCATCTGACCTAGGGTCTTTTATGAATGATTAGTACTAAAAAGGCCAAGTGTGTGTGTGTGTGTGTGTGTGTGTGTGTGTGTGTGTGTGTCCTGTGGTTTGAACTTGGGGCTTGGACACTTCTCCCTTAGCTTTTCCCCTCAAGGCTGGCTCTCTACTACTTGAACTATAGCTCTGCTTTTGGCTTTTTGGTAGTTAATTGGAGATATGAGTCTCATGGACTTTCCTGCTGGTTTTGAACTGCAATCCTTAGATCTCAGATTCCTGAATCACTTGAATTACAGTTGTAAGCCACTGGTACCCAGCTGAAGAAAAGGTTTTTAAGTAGAGGAAAGAAGAAGTTGGGTTGATGTTTCTCAGAATAAAACTGGCTTGTATGTCTCTGGAGGGGCGGGGTCTCAGGTTCCTGAGTCTTTAGGAGTAGGTAGAAGATTCTGGTTAACAGAGGTGCATGCAGAAGGGGAGGGGAGGGCACTAGAGGTGGATGCTGGGGTGGTTTGAAGCCTCTGGAACATCTGAAAGGAACAGTCAATGGAAGGTCCCATCACCTACCCGGGCTCCAGTCAAGGGCATTGTCAATTGGTCCTGACATCTGATATTTGTCTGAGTAACGCTCCACATCTGAGGGGGTCAGAGATCAAGAGTCAAAGTGTCATCCTAGAACAAGGTTATTCCTAGTCTCAATCCAGAGGAATTATTTGTCCTTTCACCCCAAACCCAGAGACCAGGGGCCCAATTGTCTAACTTGTTCCTTCAACATTCAAAACGATGACAATCTTTCTCTTATTTCTTGACTCAAAAGAATTGTATTTGAGTAGTAGTCCAGAGAATAGGGTTTGTTTGTTTTTTCAGTGCCAGTATTGAAGATTGAACTCAGGCGTGCACGCTCTCTGTCTCTGTCTGTCTGTCTGTCTCTGTCTGTCTGTCTCTCTCTCTCTTTCTCTTTCTCTCTCTTTCTCTCTCTCTGTCTCTCTCTTTCTTTCTTTCTTTCTCTCTCTCTCTCTCAGCTTTTTCACTCAAGGCTGACACTGTACCACTTGAACCACACTCCACTTCTGGATTTTTGCTGGTTCACTGCTGATGTCTTTTGTCTGCCTGGGCTGGCTTCTAGCCTTGATTGGTCCTCAGATCTCAGCCTACAGGGTAGATGGCCCCTGGTGGCATTTCTTTTTCTTTAAAAAAAATGTTTTCGGGCTGGGGATATGGCCTAATGGCAAGAGTGCCTGCCTCGTATACATGAGGCCCTGGGTTCGATTCCCCAGCACCACATATACAGAAAACGGCCAGAAGTGGCGCTGTGCCTTAAGTGGCAGAGTCCTAGCCTTGAGCAAAAAGAAGCCAGGGACAGTGCTCAGGCCCTGAGTCCAAGCCCCAGGACTGGCCAAAAAAAAATTTTTTTTTTAATTAAAAAAAATGTTTTCAGGGGGTAGGGAAGGGGGAGGGGGGAAAATAAGGGAGGAGGTAACAATTTGGATAAGAAATGTATGCACTGTCTTACATATGAAACTGTAACCCCTCTGTACATAACTCTGACAATAAAGAATGAAAAAAAAATAACATTATCTCGGGGCTGGGAATGTGGCCTAGTGGTAGAGTGCTTGCCTAGCATACATGAAGTCCTCCATTCTACATAGTACGACATAGTACTATGTACTATGTACTACATAGACAGAAAAAGCCAGAAGTGGCACTGTGGCTTAAGTGGTAAAAGTGCTATCCTTGAGCAAAAGAAGCTCAGAAACAGTACCCTATGACTGGCAATAATAATAATAATAATAATAATAATAATAATAATAATGTTTTCTCTTTTAGTTCTTTCATTTATTTTTTATTTATGTGGTGCTAAGGAATTGAACACAATGTTAAGCAAGTATACTACCACTAAGCCACATTCCCAGCCTTAGCATTTCTTTTCTGGGTGGTACTGGTGTTTGAATTCATGGTCTTGCACTTTCAAGGACTGTGATTTACCACTGGAGCCCCATCCCCAGCCCATGTTTTGCTTGATCGTGATTGGATTCCCTTTGTATTCTGCTCACTGGGATGAACGGCATGAGCCAATATGCCCAGCTTGTTTTGTGGAAATTCCTTACTAACTTTTCTGTTTTCACCTAGCTGATCTCTAGCCACCCCTGGCACCATGTGAGCATTCTACTGACCTCTCTTGGGGACAGCTGGCCGTATGAAGTAGGGGAGCTGCCGCATGGCTCCACGCAGCTCCTGCTTCAATGCCAGGACATATTCCCCCTCCTCTCCTGAGGGCAGAGGCACTGGGCGGAATTCCAAGGGCTAAGGAAGCAGAAGGTTATCAGCTCAGAAGGAAAATACCGAGGCATAAACCTTAGGAGGTCTCTTCCCTCAATTAATTTTTGTGCCATTAAGGAGGTTTGAACCCAGGGACTGGGTGCTTTTTGCCCTCAGGGCTGGTGCTCTACCATCTGAGCCACACTTCTACTTCTGGCTAAATGGAGATAAGAGTCTCATAGACTTTCCTGCCTGGGCTGACTTTGAACTGTGATCCTCAGGTCTCAGCTTCCTCAGTAGCTGGAATTGTAGACATGAGCCACCAGTACCCAACCAATCCTCTCAATTTAATCCAAGTGTTCCATTGAATAGAAGGCCAAAAAAGAATGGGGGCACAAGGTGCAGAATTTTGAGAGCTGGGAAGCTGGGAGTGAGAAAAGTAAGGTTCTTTGATTAGGAAAGCCTCCTGTGAGTTGGGAGGAGAGGGAGAAGCAAGATAGAGATGGTATTTATTCATTTACTTTATTTATGTGATTACTAGGACTGAACTCAGGGCCTTGAGATTTTTTTTTTAACTTATAGCTGGTGATCTACCACTTGAGCCATGCCTTTACTTCCAACTTTTTGCTGGTAATTTGTAAATAAGAGTCTCTTGGATTTATCTACCCAGGGTAGTTATGAACTGAGATCCTGAGATTTCAGTGTCCTGAGTAGCTAGGATGACAGATGAGAGCCAATGGCACCTGGATTGGGGATAGTTTTCTAATGGGCCAGAATTTATCCAGGCTCCCATTCAGTCAGCCAGGAACACACGGGGTTGGGGAGAGGGAGAAGAAACACTCACTGGAAAGAGTGGCGAAGGCTGGAGAGTGGGTGGGGGCAGAGCATCCCCTTTCCCAATGCCCACAGCCTCCATGTTGAAAGTCAACTGGCCTCGGCCACGACCCCGGCCCCCACCCCGGCTGGCCATGATGGGGGGGGAGGCTGGATATTCAGAGATCCAGTGAGAAAAACCTGAGAAAGACAAAAACAAAGAGAAAAAAGAAAAACGCTGGGATAGACAGGAAGCCAAGGAGACATAAGATGTGCAAACCTATGATCTTCTTCCTAGGACACTTGAAAAACTAAAATCATTCAACAAATTTGCCTGAGAAGGTACAGTGCCAGATGGGTATTTCTAGAGATAGAAACAGGGATCTCAAAAGGGAAGGCAGTGGCAATTGAGTATAACTGCAACACAAAGAAGATTCTAGGTTTGTTGTTGTTGGGTTTTTTTTGGTTGTTGTTGTTGTTGCTGCCAATACTAGGGCTTGAGATCTGTCTGAGTCTCATACTCTCCCTTAGCATTTTTTCCACTCTGGGCTGGCTTTAAACCTGTATCCTTAGATCCTAGCCTCCTGAGTATCTAGGATTACTGGTGTGAACTACCACTGCCTGGCTGAAGGAGATCCATTGATAAAACTTCCCTAAATCTCTAAGACTGATATTTGTGACTATTTGCTTTTCTACATTAGCCTTTGAACTTTTGCTCTGCCTGGCCTCCAAACCTAATTAGGACCCCTTTCAATCCAATATAATGCATTTCAGCAAAACATTTATTATTATTCTTTCTTCTAATATTGAGGTTTGAACATATGTCCTCATACTTTCTCAGCTGGTACTCTACTATTTGGGCCAGGCCTTTAACCTGGCTTTTTGCTGGAGTCTTTCAGATTTTTCTCCCCAGGATGGTTTTTTTTTTTTTTTAATGTGTGCTGATCCTGGGGCTTGAACTCAATGCCTGCTCACAGTCCCTGAGC
Organism: Perognathus longimembris pacificus; assembly: GCF_023159225.1. NCBI lineage: Eukaryota > Metazoa > Chordata > Mammalia > Rodentia > Heteromyidae > Perognathus > Perognathus longimembris. The sequence continues at coordinate 73,365,625 of NC_063167.1, read as the reverse complement.
TTTTTTGCTCAAGGCTAGTACTCTACCACTTGAGCCACAGGTCCACTTCTAGCTTTTCTGTAGTTAATTGGAGATAAGAGTGTCACACACATAAAAATAACCCTGAGATACCACCTCACTCCAGTTAGAATGGCCTATATTCTGAACTCAGGCAACAACAAATGCTGGAGGGGATGAGGGGAAAGAGGAACCCTTCTCCACTGTTGGTGGGAGTGCAAATTAGTACAACCACTTTGGAGATCAGTATGGAGGTTCCTCAAAAAGCTCAGCATAGACATACCCTATGACCCAGCCATACCACTCCTAGGCATCTATCCTGAACAACAGATCTCAGGATATCAAAAAGACATCTGCACATCCATGTTTATCGCTGCACAATTCACAATAGCCAAAATATGGAAACAACCCAGATGCCCCTCTACAGATGAATGGATCCAAAAATTGTGGTACCTATATACAATGGAATACTACATAGAAATTAGAAATGATAAAATATTGGTATTTGCAGGGAAATGGTTAGAACTTGAACAAATAATGTTGAGCAAGACAAGCCTAGAACACAGAGAATAAAGGTGTATGGTCTCCTTGATATATGACTGTTAAGGATGGGGGGGTTGGGACAGTAGAGACCAGGTCTGCAAAACAAAAACTTCTTGTCAAATGGTATTTCCACAGGTTTGGGTCAGCGACCTTACATTATGTATCTAAAACAAAACAACTACTAAACATAAAAAGGTCTAAAATAGACCTCTCAGTGGATCACAATAGCTCAACAGCTATGTATGTATGATCATATAAGACAAGGATAAGCAAACTCTATTGTTGATGTTATATTTAAAGTTCTAGGTGAATTTCCTTTGGCGTACACCACGTGGCTACTGTATATGACTTTGGTACACTGGGTATTGTATATATGCCTACCTGATCTAGGGAAGGGAAAGAAAAACGAGGGTGTAAGATATCACAAGAAAGGTACTCACTGCCCTATTATGTAACTGTACCCCTTTTGCACAACACCCTGTCAACAAAATTTAATTAATAAAAAAAAAGAAAAAAAGTGTCACATATGTTCCTGCCCAGAGCAGGCATTCTTCCACAATCAACTCTGATGAATCAAAGTTTATTCTTCTATGTAACCGAACTCGGTTTCATGTCATTAATTCTGAGTAGCCAGTCTGGCACAGCAAGAATGGGGAATAAAATAATCAAATAAAAATTAAACTACTGCCAGCCACCAGTGGCTCATGCTTGCAATCCTAGCTACTAAAGAGGCTGAGATCTGAGGATCGTGGTTCAAAGCCAGCCCAGGCAGAAAAGTCCATGAGACTCCTATCTCCAATTAACCATTCAAAAATGGGAAGTGGAGCTGTGGCTCAAAGTAGTAGAAAGCTAGCCTTGAGTAAAAAAGCTCAGGGGCAGCTCTCAGGCCCTGAGTTCAAACCCACAACTGACAACAACAACAAAATTTAAACTCCTCAGCAAGGTACCAGTGGCTCATTCCTGTAATTCTAGCTACTGAGGAGGTTGAGACATGGAGGACTGAGGTTCAAAGCTAGCCCTAAATTGGAAATTCCATGAGATTTCAATTCCAATTAACCAATAAAAAGCTGAGTGGGAAGTATGATTTAAGTGATAGTGTCAACCATGTACAAGAACACCCAGCAAGTGATGGGTCCTGAGTTCAGGTCCTGGTATCAGCAGAAAAAGAAAAAAAAACGAGCCAGTGGCACAAGCCTGCAATTTCAGCACTAGGGAAACCTGTCATATACACACACATACACATACACAAAAAGCTGGTGCTACTGCCTCACATCTCGAAGTTTATAATGCTAACTATCGGGAGTCTGAGGTTGGGAAAATTGTTAGCCTATGCACAGAAGTTCTCAAGATTCCCTTTTCAACCTATAAATCTAGGTCTAGTAGTATGCACCTGTTATTCTACAAGAGATGAAATGAGACTCAGGCAGCAAACAAGACCCTACCTTAAAAATAACTAGTACTGCTGGACACCGATGCCTCATGCCTGTAATCCTAGCTACTCAAGAGTCTGATTCAAAGCCATGCCCTATTAGGAAAGTCTGTGAGACTCTAATCTCCAACTAACCACCAGAAAACCAGAAGTGGCACTGTGGCTCAAGTGGTAGAGCGCTAGCCTTGAGCTGAAGAGCTCAGGGACAGAGCCCATGCCCAGAGTTCAAGCCCCAAGACTGACAAAGAAAAACAAAAACAAAAACAAAAAAACTAGTTCTTCTGGAGGTGGGGGGCAGTGGCTCCCACCTGAGTCCTAGCCTCTCAAGAGGCTGGAAGCTGAGGACGGTAGTTCAAAACTAGCACAGGAGGGCTGGGGATATAGCCTAGTGGCAAGAGTGCCTGCCTCGGATACACAAGGCCCTAGGTTCGATTCCCCAGCACCACATATACAGAAAATGGCCAGAAGCGGCGCTGTGGCTCAAGTGGCAGAGTGCTATGCTAGCCTTGAGCGGGAAGAAGCCAGGGACAGTGCTCAGGCCCTGAGTCCAAGGCCCAGGACTGGCCAAAAAAAAAAAAAAAAAAAAAAAAAACTAGCACAGGAAGGAAAATATATGAGACACTTTTTTTTTTGTCAGTCCTGGGGCTTGAACTCAGGGCCTAGGCAATGTCCCTAAGCTTTTTTGATCATGGCTAGCACCCTACCACACTTGATACCACACTTGAGACAAAGCATCACTTCTGGCTTTTTTTTGTGTATGTGATACTAAGGAATAGAACCCTGAGCTTCATGCATGCTAGGCAAGCACTCTATCACTAATCTACATTCCCAGCCCTCTATGAGACTCTTATCTCCACCAAACTACCAAAGAAGCCAGAAGTAGAGCTGGGGCTCAAGTGATAAAGGACTAGCCTTGAGTAAAAAATGCTCAGGAATAATGACCAGGCCCTGAGTTCAAGTCCCAGTACAACCACCCTCCTAATATGTGTTCTCCAACCCCTTGCATACACATACACACACACACACACACACACACACACACACACACACACAGAGTATCAATGCCATTTCTTTAATTATAACAAATGTACTGTAATAATACAACCCAGGGAGAAGGATGAACTAAAGACATATGGGAGCCTTAAGATTAACCTAATCTGCTGTTTGTCTCTAAATCTATTAAAAATCTATTCATTACAATAAATAAATAAGCAAACAAGTAGCAATTGCGAATTCACAAAAGAAGGTTGGGAATACAGCTCAGTTAGTGGAGTGTTCACCTATCATGTGAATGGTTCTAGGTTTGATTCCCCAGCACTGGGGGGAATACACAAAATTCACAAAGCAGTAGTTGAAATAAGGCTAGAGATAAGTACAAGATAATCTGTTTTGGGCTGGGGATATGGCCTAGTGGCAAGAGAGCTTGCCTCGTATACATGAGGCCCTGGGTTCGATTCCCCAGTACCACATATACAGAAAACGGCCAGAAGTGGCGCTGTGGCTCAAGTGGCAGAGTGCTAGCCTTGAGCGGGAAGAAGCCTGGGACAGTGCTCAGGCCCTGAGTCCAAGGACCAGGACTGGCCAAAAAAAAAAAAAAAAAAAAAGATAATCTGTTTTGTTAAAAATACACACCTTCCAGAAAGCCCTTGAGACTTTATCTCCATCCAATTAAAAACTGAAAAAACTCAAAGTGGAGCTGTGGCTCAAAGTGGTAGTATGTTAGCCTTGATAAAAAAAAAAAAAAAAAAAAAGCTCAGGGACAGTGCCCTGAGTTCAAGTCCTATGTCTGACCCTCCTCCCCCTCCAAAAAACTTCTTTGATTTAAAAACAGGTTCTTTTTGTGTGTGTATATGCCAGCATTAGGGCCTAAACTTAAAACCTGATGCTGTCCCTTAGCTTTTTCACTCAAGGTTAGTGTTCTATCACTTGATCCACAGCCCTATTTCCAGTTTTTTGAAGTTTTTGAAGTTAATTGAAGATTAAGAGTCTCATGAACTTTCCTGCATAAGCTGACTTTCCAGTTTTTTGAAGTTTTTGAAGTTAATTGAAGATTAAGAGTCTCATGAACTTTCCTGCATAAGCTGACTTTGAACCATGATCCTCAGTTCTCAGGAGCTAGGATTATAGCTAGGATAGTAGGTGTGAGCCATTGGCGCCTGGCAAAAAGTAGTTCTGGAAGGATATGCAACAAAAATTAACACTGGCTAACCTGAGATAAAGAGTGTTTGGGGGGGGTAGGTTTTTCTCCTTTCTTTGTTATTTAAATTGCTTCTAGCCACATGTGGTGTTATACATTTGTAATCCCAGCACTTTAAAGATGAAGTTGGATAGGGTTAATAGGCCCTCATGGATTACACAGTGTGTAACTACAAAAGCAGTCTGGGTTATATACCCTAACTAAAAATACTTTATTTGGTGGTCATGGGGCTTAAACTTACCTGGGAGCTGTCTCTGAGCTCTTTTTGCTCAAAGCTAGTGCTCTACCACTCTGAGCCACAGTGCCACTTCTGTTTTGTGTGTGTGTGTGTGTGTGTGTGTGTGTGTGGTTTATTGGAGATAAGAGAGTCTAATGGATTTTCCTGCCTCGGCTGGCTTTGAACCGTGATCCTTAGCCTCCTTCATAGCTAGGATTACAGGTGTGAGCCATTGGCACCTGACTCTAATACTTTTTTTTTCCTATAGCAAATACATACTACTATATAATAACAGAAAGATATTGATTTAAAATGCTTATTGATTTTAAATTGTATTTGCAGAATAATAGTTAGGAATAATAATCTTGGGTTGGGAATGTGGCTTAGTGGTAGAGTGCTTGCCTAGCATGTGTGAAGCCCTGGGTTCGATTCCTCAGTACCACATAGACAGAAAAGGCTGGAAGTGGCACTGTGACTCAAGTGGTAGAGTGCTAACTGTTAGGTCCTCTCCCTGAGGGCTACATGCAGATGCCCCCATCTCATTAAGTCTCCACCCAGTTACCTGGGTAACCTGCAGACCTGGAGGCAGTTACCTCCCCTTTCCCTGAGGTCACCTCCTAATCCACCTGGCCACACCCCTTGCCCCTGCCCTAAATAAAGCAGGGCTGGGTGGGGGTCTCTCTCTCTCTCTCCCTTCTCTCCGGCCATGTATCATCTTGGCCACAGGCCAGCAGTTCGGTAATAAACTTTCTTTCCTGCCTGAATACCGCGTGGCGTTCTCCTTTACCGGCTACCTACTTTAAAGACCTAACATAAATGGTGCCGTGACTCGGATATCTAAAAGTTCTTTTCTCTAGCATTGACCACGTGGTGGATGTTGGGTTTAACAGGTATCAGCTCAGGCGCCATTATGCCATGCCACCTGTTCTCTGTTAGTGTGTTTGTGTCCTGCCACCCCCCTCAACATGGCATCCCACTAGAGTTTATCAAAATATGGTTTCTTCATTTGATAATCTTAAAATTGTTGTTTGTTTTTCTAACCGACCACGTGGTTTTAAAATATTGGGCAAAAAAAAACCCTGTCATTTACTATTGGAATTCCGAAAGAGTCTACTACTGAAATTCATTTTTGCATGCTGTAAAACCTATGTGCACAGTGTGTATGTCTGTGTAAATGTCATTTGTTAGTATGTCCATCTAGCTATATATCTGTGCTAAAACTCATCACATCTACTGAGTTTTGTCATTGCAGAATTCTGGCAAGTATTTGGTCAGTTCTTGACAAGGTACAGGTAAGCTCTAGTCCCCTTGGTCTCCTTGTTGTTTTAATTGGAAATCAAAAAGGGCTTTTGTGGCAAAGACTCCTTGGATTGCAGTTCGAAGCCAGCCAGGGCTGAAAATCTCTCTCAAACTCCATCTCCCAATTAATCAGCGAAGAGCCAGGCTGGAAGCATGGCTGAAGAGACTTTTCTCTTACCAGCCAAATGCTGGAAGTGGAGCTCAAGTGGTAGAGTACTAGCCTCGAGCAGAAGTGCTCAGGGACAGTGCCCAGGCCCTGAGTTCAAACCCAGTGAATGCCAATCGGGGACAAGCCATCCCAGCAACAAGCACCTAGATCCCTGGGACTCAGCCAGTTCAGGGAACAAGGATCATGGAGAGGAGTAAGAGGAGAATTATGTCAGATCCTAAATGGAGTCACTTTGTCTCGCCCTTTCAAAATTAATCAGAGCCGGGGGATCAAGAGATAGTAGCTTGTCCATCTAATGTCCATGCCTGAGTATAAGAACTGTCCAAGTCATCCGGTTTTTAATTTTGTGCCCTAAACTCTTCCTTTTGCCTTAATATATATATATTTTTTGCCCAGCCCCTGCCTCATGAGACTTCTTCCAGGTTTCATTCAAGGACTGGCATCTACCACCAAGGGACCCTGCTGCTCGCCTTCTCCAGGAGAGGCCACATTTCTGCCTTTTACCCCTAATGCCGACGCCCCTTGTCAGCAGGAAGCAGCCAGAGAGAGTCTTCGTCCTTTTTCATAACTATTAAAAGGCTGGAATGTTAGGTCCTCTCCCTGAGGGCTACATGCAGATGCCCCCATCTCATTAAGTCTCCACCCAGTTACCTGGGTAACCTGCAGACCTGGAGGCAGTTACCTCCCCTTTCCCTGAGGTCACCTCCTAATCCACCTGGCCACACCCCTTGCCCCTGCCCTAAATAAAGCAGGGCTGGGTGGGGGTCTCGCTCTCTCTCTTCCTTCTCTCCGGCCATGGATCATCTTGGCCACAGGCCAGCAGTTCGGTAATAAACTTTCTTTCCTGCCTGAATACCGCGTGGCGTTCTCCTTTACCGGCTACCTACTTTAAAAACCTAACACTAACCTTTAGCAAAAGAAGCTCAGGGACAGTGCCCAGGCTCTGAGTTCAAGCCCCAGGACTAGCAAAAAAGAATGCCCTAGGACAATTATTGTCTAGCATTGTTTCTGGTACTCTCTCTCTCTTTCTCTCTCTCTCTCTTTTCTTCACTGCACTTTGAGAACAATAATGAAACACTAATATTATCAACAATTAATTTAAAGGAACTTCATTTATATTTTATTATATATATATATATATTTTTTGCCAGTCCTGGGGCTTGAACTCAGGGCCTGAGTAATGTCTCTGGCTTCCTTTTGCTCAGGGCTACCACTCTACCTCTTGAGCCACAGCACCACTTCTGGCTTTTTCTGTTTATGTGGTGCTGAGGAATAGAACCCAAGGCTTAGTGCATGCTATGCAAGCACTCTACCACTGAGCCACATTCCCAGCCCCTCTCTTTTTTTTTTTTTTTTTGGCCAGTCCTGGGCCTTGGACTCAGGGCCTGAGCACTGTCCCTGGCTTCTTCCCGCTCAAGGCTAGCACTCTGCCACTTGAGCCACAGCGCCGCTTCTGGCCGTTTTCTGCATATGTGGTGCTGGGGAATCGAACCTAGGGCCTCGTGTATCCGAGGCAGGCACTCTTGCCACTAGGCTATATCCCCAGCCCCTCTCTTTTATTGTTCCCTAATTTTATTGCTCCTTAATTACTTAGGAGTTTAAATTGTCTCTCTAACAAGAGTGTAAGGACTCTCCCCTCTATTAATACTACAAATTAAGTACCAGAACCTGCCCTACTAAATTCTATATTGTAAGAATGGAGCCACTAAAGGAACTGACACTGAGTGCTAATGAACCCGGCACCCTGGTAAGACCGATAACACCAGCAGCAGGACACTAATGTAGGAGGCTAAGGTAGGAGGACCCTGGGTTCCAGGCCAGAGTGGGACGCGAGACCTGGAGAGGGAGAAGTGAGACGGAAAGAAAGCAGAGAGAGATAGCGACGGCAACAGGGCTTACAATGCCAACTGTGTCCTCGAGCTGGGAGAACAATGACTTCTGCAGTAAATAAAGCCACCAGCTACAGGTAGGCGTTCATCTCTCCGCGGTGTTCACAGATAACGGGGCTCGGTCAGGCTCCCGGGCACGGTGACCAGGGCCACACCGCCCAGGGCGGTGGCAGCCGCGGCAGGATCCGAGGCTCGAGCCTTCCTCTCCCGAGTCTCTGTCCTCGACGTCCACAGACAACCCCGCTTCTCCACTCGGCAGTGGGAGCGCGGGAGGAAAGAGAGGACAGAAGCGGGAGGGAGATCCGACAGGCTGCCGGCCAGCGTGGCTGGTCTGGCAGGGGACCCCAGGTGGACTGGCCCGGAAAGCGCGGACCGACCGAGGTCCTTACCTGGTGACGTCCTCGCCCCACACCGGGCCCAGGCAGGGGCCAACTTGAGATTTGCTCCTCTTCCTCCAGCCGCGGGCGTTTTGGCCCGCCTCCCGGGGCGCCCCATTGGTGGGTTCCCCTAGCCAATCAGGGACGGCGAAGGCGGGAGGGCGCGGGAGGCCCGCCCCCAGGCCCGCCCACCAGAACCCCGGGAGGGAGGCGGGGGAGCGCCGGAACTGGGCTCCGGGAGCCGGGCGCTGGTGGAGGTGGGGTTACGGGGTCGCCCATAACGGGTTACTTCTGACCTCGCCCCATTGGAGGGGGCCCTTGAGTGGCAAGAAGTTGCTGAGAGGACTTGAAGCTCCGATCTCTCCAAGGCACTCTGTGCCCCCTTGAATGTCTGCCTTCATAGCTTGGCCTCGCCTCCAAGCCTCCAACTTTCCTGTCATTCCTACCTCGTCTTCTCCAGTGGACACTGCTTTTCTTCAAGTGTTTTTCTGTGGGTTCTTGTCCTGTCTATACAAAGGTGGGAGGTGGTTTGGGGTGGGACCCGAGAAGCAGGATTGGGGAACCGAATATTTTCTGCATTTTCCACTGCCTTCTAGCTCCTCTAAGCCTCTACGTGAGTGGAGAAGGGTGGTAGAGGAGTGAGGGGAGGCAGGTACTGGGTCTTGAACTCAGGGCCTTGGTGCTGTCCCTTAGCTCTTTTTGCTCAAGTCTGGTGCTCCACAACTTGAGCCACTGCTCTACTTCCGGCTTTTTGGTGGTTAATTGGAGATAACAGACCCGTGGAGTTTTATATTTAGGCTGGTTTTGAACTATGATACTCAGATCCCAGCACCCTGAGTAGTAAAGATTATGGGTGCTAAGATTATAGATGTGAGTCACCAGTGCTTGGCTAAGGAGTTCAACTTTAACAGAAGATAGAAACAAAGGAAGAGTTTAGAATGAGAGGCAATGTAGGAATCTACACTGGGAGGCTATAATAAGTAGGTGTAGGGACAGTGTTTTTGGAATAAGACATTTGTGAAGCTTTGAGGGACTTTCTTGACCTTATATAATCTCATGCTACAAGAAGGTAATAGTAACTGGGTGCCGGTGGCTCATGCTTACAAACTTAGCTATGCAGGAGGCTGAGGTCTGAGGATCTCTGTTCAAAACCAGCCTGGGTCAAAATTTCTGTGAGCCTCTTATCTCTAATGAACTAGCAAAAAGCTGAAAATGGAGCTGTGGCTCAAGTAATAGGGTGCCAACCTTTGAGGCTTTTGAGTGAAAAAGCTAAGAGACAATGCCTAGGCCCTCTGTGTAAGCCCCAGTACACACACACACACACACACACACACACACACACACAGAGTTATAGTTTCTATCGTGTAGAGCGGTGTGAGGATTAGAGATAATATATGTAAAGCACTAGGCTCAGAGTTGACAGTAACTAGTAAAAATAGGTAGTTTCCCTGCAAATATTTCTCTCTCTTCATTCCCCAGAACCATTATTTTTAGTATCTTGTGTCTGGCGGCCTCCAGCCTCTGACTTATCTAGGATCCTAGGTGAGCTTTCCAAATCCTGTGTGTGTGTGTGTGTGTGTGTGTGTGTGTGTGTTTATCCCCCACTTCACTTGGTGCCTTCCAGCTGGACACAGATTCACTTCTAAAATATGCAGATGGAAGCTATGGTAACCATAGAGACAGGGCAGGTGGCAAAAGGAGCCAGAGACAGTACTATTTAGCGACAGCTAGGAAGAGAATAGACAGAGGGAGTGATTCGGACCTTTAAGCAAGACAGAAGATGAAAAGATAGAAGATAAAAAATGAGTTTCAGCAAAAAAGAAGCAGAAAGAAACCAAGCATGGGGATACATGCCTATAATTCCAGCACTGAGGAGAGTAGTGGGAAGGAGGATCATGAGGTATAGTGATGCCTGGGCTTTATAACTATGCCTCACCTTTATAAAAATAAAATAAAAACGATGAAGAAAGATGGAATGAGAAAGGACAGTCAACAAAATTTGGTCATCTCTCTGCAGCTTCCCTAGCTCCTCCTTCAGAAATATGGGAAATAAGCTTCTGGAAATGTCCTTTGCCCTATCTTCCCCCAGGAGCCGGGTGCCAGTGGCTCACACTTGTAATCATAACTACTCAGGAAGCTCAGATCTGAGGATCACAGTTAGTGAGACTTATCTCCAATTAACCACCAGAAAGCCGGAAATGGGCTTGTGGCTCAAAGTGGTAGAGAACTAACCTTGAATAAAAAAGCTCAGGGACAGCACCTAGGCCCTGGGTCTAAAGCCCTTGACCTAACCAAAAACAAAACTCCCAGAAATATGGCCTAGTGGCAAGAGTGCTTGTCTTGTATACATTAAGCCCTAGGTTCGATTCCTCAGCACTACATATATAGAAAATGGCCAGAAGTGGTGCTGTGGTTCAAGTGGTAGAGTGCTAGCCTTGAGCAAAAGGAAGCCAGGGACAGTGTTCAGGCCCTGAGTCCAAAGCCCAGGACTGGCAAAAAAAAAAAAAAAAAAAAAACCTCCCAGAATATCTTCCTTCCTCACACTTACCTAACAAGTCCAAATATGGGGTCTCAGATCCAAGTTTCTCTGTGATGTGTTTGTTTTGGGAGAGGCAGGTGTGGAGATGTGTTGCTACATCTATTTCCACACTGGAATGTGCTTCCCTGACAGATACTTGTTTTGTTTTGGTATTGGGGCTTGAACTCGCTTCTGACCACTTGAGCCACATCTCCACTTCTGGCTTTTTATTTATTTTTATTTTTTGCTGGTTAATTGGAGATGAGACTCACAGACTTATCTACTCAGGCTGGCTTTGAACCTGGATCCTCAGATGTCGGCCTCCTGAGCAGTTAGAAGTGAGCCACCACCAGCGCCCAGCTCCCTGATGTTCAACCACAAGAAGGCAGCCACATCTCCTGCTTTTCCCTGCACAACGTGGACGCCAGTGTAGCTCCAATCTCCTCCCTACGCCCCTCTCCGCACTTGGTGCCATATGCCGGGTGTGGCAGTTAGGTCTGGCACACAGGGGCCTCTAAACACAGCAAGTGCAGAGAATGGACTTCTGGGGCCCAGCGAAGAGTCCGGATGGTCCCCAGATGGGTCGTGGAGGAGCCCGCTTAGATTTGTGGGAGCTGCCAAGAAGGTAGGTTAGGAAAGGGAAGTCAGGATTTAAGCGTCTAGGTTTTTTAGGGTTTATGTGTGCACAGTTTGGTGCGGGACGCCCCCACCCGCAGAGCCTGGACTATAAATAGCAACGCAAAGCTCCGCCCCCACGCCCCCCCCCCCCCCCAGCGCTCCTCTCCTCCGGAGCCGGCGCGGTGCCCGGGGCGCACCGGGAGGAGGGACCAGTGATCCAGTGCCGGGGCGCAGATACTGACACCAAGGGAATCCGGGTGCGTGCCCCCCCACCCCCCGACACGCCATGTGGGTCTCTAGGCATCCGGCTCCTCCACCCGGGCGGCTCCATGGCCCGGGCCTCAATCCTGGCCAGCCAGGGATTCTGCGGATATTCAGGTATCTATTTGGGCTCAGAGTCTGGAGGGTTGGCGGGGGGGGGGGGGGGGGGCAGGATCAAAGCAGAGAATATAGCAGGGGCAGATGAAACCCCCAATTCTTCCTCCGCGCCTTTCAGGTCCCAAATGCAATCTGCTTCCTCCTCCCCCCACCCGCCCCCGTACTCAATATTGGGGGTTGTGGCAATCTAAAAGAGGTTAGGAATGAAAAACTGTGTGACTGACGAGAAGGGTGCATATGGGTGGGTGGCATCCAGTACCCTAGAGAAAGGGGGATTCCAAGTGTGATTAAGAAAAGGGGAGGTGGGTAAGCTCTGAAGAGCCTCGGGATGGGGGTGGGGGGTCATGGGTCCCTGCGCGTGCATGTATGCCTTGGCACGCGCGCTCACTCTTGGGGCGGCCGCTCCCTGCCCACCTTCTCGGGCGTGCGCGGGGGGGGGGGGCAGCTCAAAGGTAGGAGTGCGAGGAAGGGCTGTGTGCTGTGGAGACCTCCCCCTGCCACACCCAGGGTGCCTCTGTGAGTGCCTCAGTTTCCCTACTGAGCCTGTCAATAAGATCTCTCTTTCTTGCAGGGATAGGTTTTCCCACTGAGACCTCAGGCCTCTGCCAGCCATCATCCCCAGAGCTTTCTTTAGCCATCTTCGGCAAGTCCCAGTCCCGGCTCCACCGGTGCTCCCGGCCCTAGCCGCAGCTATGCTGCATACGGAGGGCCACGCTCTTCTTCGGGCCGTGGGTCAGGGTAAGCTACGCCTGGCCCGCTTGCTTCTGGAGGGAGGAGCCTACGTGAACGAGGGGGATGCCCAGGGGGAGACTGCGCTAATGGCGGCCTGCCGGGCCCGCTACGACGACCCCCAGAACAAGGCACGGATGGTACGCTACCTCCTGGAGCAAGGTGCGGACCCCAACATTGCCGACCGCCTGGGGCGCACGGCGCTCATGCACGCCTGCGCCGGGGGCGGCGGCGCCGCAGTGGCTTCGCTGCTTCTGGCCCACGGCGCGGACCCCTCGGTCCGCGATCACGCAGGGGCCTCCGCGCTGGTCCACGCCCTAGATCGAGGGGATCGAGAGACCCTCGCCACGCTGCTGGACGCCTGCAAGGCCAAGGGCACGGAGGTCATCATCATAACTACCGATACCTCGCCCTCGGGCACCAAGAAGACGCGGCAGTATCTCAACTCGCCACCGTCCCCGAGGGTGGAGGACCCCGCACCCGCACCCCAGAGTCCGGGGGTCTGCACGTCGCCCTCGGAGATCCAGCTGCAGACAGCCGCAGGAGGTGGAGGGGGAGGAGGAGGAGGGGCCGGAGGAGCAGGAGCAGGAGCAGGAGGAAGAATGGGACTGCTATCCCCGAGAGCGCAGGAGGAAGAGGAGAAGCGAGACGTCTTTGAATTCCCTCTTCCGAAGCCCCCAGACGACCCCTCCCCTACGGAGCCACTCCCCAAACCGCCTCGACACCCCCCGAAACCGCTCAAAAGGCTCAACTCCGAGCCCTGGGGGCTCGTGGCCCCTCCCCAGCCGGTCCCCCCCGCCGAGGGCAGGCCGGGGGTGGAGCGTTTGACGGCCGAATTCAACGGCCTGACCCTCGCCGGGCGCCCGCGACTCTCCCGGCGGCACAGCACCGAGGGCCCGGAGGACCCACCCCCGTGGGCGGAGAAAGTGACGGGCGGGGGGCCGCTGTCGCGCAGGAACACCGCCCCCGAGGCTCAGGATGCCCCTTCAGGGTTGAGGCAGAAACTGAGCCGCCTGGAAGCGGTGGAGATGGATGCCCCGGGACATCTGTGCTCCGATTCCCCGGAGCCCAGCCGCCCGTCCCTGGAGCGCCGCCGGTACAGCGCCTCCCCGCTGACCCTCCCGCCCGCGGGCTCGGTCTCCTCGCCGCGCCAGTCCCAGGAAAGTCTACCCGGGGCGGTGTCGCCACTGAGCGGAAGGAGGCGGAGTCCCGGGCTGCTGGAGCGGAGGGGCTCGGGGACGTTGCTCCTGGACCACATCTCGCAAACCCGGCCGGGTTTCCTGCCCCCTCTCAACGTCAGCCCCCATCCTCCCATCCCCGACATTCGTCCGCAACCGGGAGGTCGTGCGCCTTCACTGCCTGCCCCCCCTCATGCCGGGGTGCCAGGCTCTCCCAGGACCAAGCGCAAGTTGGTGAGACGCCATTCCATGCAGACTGAGCAGATTCGCCTGCTAGGGGGCTTCCAGAATCTAGGTGGGCCTGGGGAACCGGGGCGCTGAGAGACTGGAAGGAGCCAACAGGACCAGGACCTCCATGAGGGCAGGTGGAGCAGGAGCTCCAACCACTGACATGGGGATCGATTGCATGTGTTCATGGCACTGTGCGCGCACACACACAAGGGCAGACATGTCCACAAAAGCACGGTAGATTTTTCTTTTCTGTGCCAATACTGGGGCTTCAATTTAGGGGCCTGGGCGTTGTCCTTTAGCTTTTTCGCTCAAGGCTGCCTCTCTGCCACTTGAGCCACAGCTCCACTTCCTGCTTTTGGGTGGTTAATTGGAGATAAAAGTCTTACAGACTTTCCTGCCCCGGCTGACTTCAAACCAGGATCCTGGATTTCAGTCTCCTGAGTAGCTTATAAGTGTGAGCCATGGGGCCCCGGCAACACAGTAGATTTTTAAGTAAGGAAAGATAAGTACTCTATTTAATTGGGTATTTTGACATGTGTATTCATGTCCTGGTCATTTCACATTCATGTGGGATTACTTGTGTACCCACAAACACAGCACACCAGTAAGCACACAAGACCACTTCTGCTAGGGTTCCAGACTCAGAAGCAGGAGAGAGACCCTCTAAAGAGGAGGTGTCCTGTATCTTTGCTCTCCTGCAGAAGCAACTCCTTGCTTTCCATGTATGCCCTGCAACACAGCCTATCATGATTTTGCACACTTGATTCCTTCTTCATGAATAACTCACCCCATTCTGCAGGTCTTGCTTCTCTCTCTAGGCCTGGCTCCCTGTTCTCACCCTGCTTACACCTGCAACCACTTGTTCAGAATGTCTTCTTCATTCTTCTTGGGTTTCCAGAAGCAACTCTCAGCCTCAATTGTGCTGCTGCTCCTTCCTGCTCTCAACTTCATTTCTCAAATTCCTGATTTTTATTCCCACTGGGTTCCACTAATCACTACAACAGGTTGTCTTGTGTTCATAGGAGGTGGATCATGGGCTTTAAGCTGCTCTTCAGTCAGAGCTAAATGAACACCTCCATGGGGAGAAGTGAGGAGGAAACCTAAGTCACTCCTCTCTCCACGTGACGTGTCAAATAAATGTGTTCAGAAGTCTCTGTTTGGTCACTTCTGCTTGGAGGTGTGGGGTGAGGGGTAGGAGGCATGGGGAGCAGGGTCACACTAGCTTACCATTATAATGATCCATGGGAATTTGTATATGTGTGTGTTCACTGGTCCTGGGGTTTGGACTCATGGTTTGGATGCTGTCCCTAAGCTTTTTTTGCTCAAGGGTGGTGCTCTACCACATGAGTCTCACTTCTACTACTGGCTTTCTGGTGATTACTTGGACATAAGAATCTCATGGTCTTACCTGCTCCAACTTTGAACCATAATCATCAGATCCTAGCCTCCTGAAGGATTATAGTTGTGATCCACCAGCGCCCATCCAGAATTTTTTTTTTCCAGTCTTGGGCTTGAATTTAGGACTTGGGCACTGTCCTTGAGCTTCTTTTGCTCAAGGCTAGCTTTCTACCACTTTGAGCCACAGCTTTTTCTGGTGGATAAGTCTCTCAGACTTTCCTTTTCTGCTCAGCTGGCTTTGAACCCCATCCTTAGATCTCAGTCTCCTGAGTAGTTAGGATTAAAGGTGCAAACGACCTATGCCCAGCTCAGAATTCCTATAGATGACAGCTGCCTGCTTTCTAAGAAGCTGGTAATAGGAGGCAAATGTTCTGTGTCTTGAAGGTTTTAAGACATTTACTAGGCCTCAATTTCTCCAGCTCCCTTTATGTTCACTTTTAAATTCTTTAAAATGCCTTAAAAAAAAAAGTCTCTCCCTTCATCATCAGCAGAAATACCATAGAAAATTAGCTGTTCCACCTTCAAGCTTCTGGATTTTGTTTTGTTTTAACCAGTACTGGGGCTTTAACTCAGGGCCTGGATACTGTCCCCGAGCTTCTTTTGCTCAAGGCTAGGGGGCTAGGGCTCTACCACTTGAGCCATAATGCTACTTCTGGCCTCTTCTGTTTATGTGATACTAAGGAGTTGAACCCAGGGCTTCATGCATGTTAGGCAAGCACTCTACCACTAAGCCACATTCCCAGCCTTCAAGCTTCTGATTTCTTGACCACTCACAAGTTTGGTTTTTGTTGTTTCTGGTTTGTTGTTGTTGTTGTTTGTTTCTTTTTTTGGGGGGTGTCGGTCCTAGGGTTTGAAATCAGGGCCTGGACACTGTCCCTGAGATTCTTTTTCTAAAGGTCAACACTCTATCACTTGAGCCACAGTATCAATTCTGGCCTTTGCTGAAGTTTTATTGGCAATGAGAGTCTCGTGGACTTTCCAGCCTAGGTTTGCTTCAAATTGCAATCCTCAGATCTCAGCCTCCTGAGTAGCTAGGGTTACTGCCACCAGCGCCCAGCTTGTTTTATGTTTTATTTAGTGCTAGTACTAGGAATTGAACTCAGGTCCTCAAGCTTGCTCAGTTGACATCCTACCATTTTCACCATGCCTCCAGTCTAACTTTTTGTTTGTTTGTTTGCCAGTCCTGGGCCTTGAACTCAGGGCCTGAGCACTGTCCCTGGCTTCTTTTTGCTCAAGGCTAGCATTCTACCACTTGAGCCACAACGCCACTTCTGGCTTTTTCATATATATGTGGTGCTGAGGAATCGAACCCAGGGCTTCATGTATACGAGGCAAGTACTCTTGTCCCTGGGCCATATTCCCAGCCCCCCAGTCTAACTTTTTTGCTGGTTACTTTGAGGATGGAGTCTCCGTGATGACTTTTCTGCCAGTGCTGGCTTAGAATCACAGCCCTCCAGATCTGAATCTCCCGAAGAGCTAGGATTACAGATGTGAGCAACCAGTCAGCTTTGTTACTGTAATTATTAAATAGCACAATGCACTAAAATACACTGCATAGTGTATGCTCACTACAGGTCAGTGTCTTCCCCACCGCCGTTTGGATGTGATACTCACACCACTTCTTCCTCATCCAGGATGGTAAAATGAAGGGGTCGGCCCAGCGATGTCTAAGAATCCCTCTCACTCTGACTACAATGCTCAACCTCACATCCAGGCCTATTTTCCCCTCAAGCCCCGCCCCCCAGGGGGTCTGGCCAGATTTCTAGTGTTCTCCACGGGATCCCAAAGATTCTTAGAGGCGAACGCCTTTTCCCTTCTCAATTGGTTCTCAGAATCCCGACCTTCCTCCATTATTTGCCTACGGGGGCGAAGAAGCCCGCCCCTTCCCGCGCTCTCGCTAGTGATTGGGTAGGGGACCTGATTGACCACGCCCCCACATGACTGACAGCTGGGTCCCGACCCCGCCCTCCGTCCCGGGGCGCTCCTGACGGGGTGGCGAGGACCGTTACTTGGCTGGCGGGGCCGGCAGCTCAGGGCCCTCCGGACCGCGCCCGAGACCGCCATGGAGACCTTGCGAGCGCAACGGCTGCAGCCCGGAGTGGGCACCGGAGGAAGGGGCACGCTCCGGGCGCTGCGGCCCGGGGTGACCGGGGCGGCGGCCACACCCCCGGCTGGCCCCCCGCCCGCCCCGCCGCCCCCCGCCCCGCCCCCGCCGCCGCTCCTGTCGGGGGGCCCCGGGCTGCCCCTGCCCCCCGGCGCGGCCGGCAGCCCCGCGGTGCTGCGCGAGGCCGTGGAGGCCGTGGTACGGAGCTTCGCCAAGCACACGCAGGGCTATGGCCGAGGTGAGTCTGGGGTCCGGCCTGGCCTGTGGAGAAGCTCCCTTCCCCTCCTCCCTCCCGTCGCCCTCCTCCCACAGTCCGCTGGATCCTTGGGTGTTGTTTTTTTTTTCCTGGCCAGGCGCCCTCGACAGGCATTTGTTCCCTTTTGGGGAGTCGCCTTCTGGGCTGCACACCCGCTCGTCTGCACATCTAAGTCTCCCCCTTCCACGCCTGTATTAAGTTCCTGTCTTCTCCGGGGAGACCCTCCATTCTCATCAGAATTGGAATTCCTCCCATTGTGTGGATCCTGGCCTTAGATCCAAGACATTTCTCGTCCTTCTCCAGTAATTCCTGGACTTCTTCCTTACCCCATCTCCTTAACTTAAACTCCCCCCACCCTCTTTCATGCCAGTACTGGGACTTAAACTCAGGGCCTGGGTGCTGTCTCTTAGCTTTTTTCGTGCAAGGCTGGCATTACCACTTGAGCCACAGCTCTACTTCCGGCTTTGCTTTTTTTTTTTCTTTTCTTGCTGGTTAATTGGAGATAAGAGTCTTATGAATTTGTCTGTCCCATCTGGCTTCGAACCAGTATCCTCAGATCTCAGGTTCCCGAGGAGCTAGGATTACAAGCATGAGCCACCAGTGCCTGGCTTTATCCACCACCTCCCGGCCCCCCTCCCCAGGTGGGAGAGGGATTGAGCCAGGGTCTTGGTTATGTAGCCCAGGCTGGTTTCATCCCAACTGTGTCCTAAATGCATGGATTACAGGCATAAGTCATCATGTCTGACTTTTAAAATTCATTTACTTACCAAAATGTCCAATGCAACGTCAAACTTGCTGGGGAATTAAGCAGTCCCTTCACAAATCACTCAGTAATTATGCCTTCAAATCTAGACCCATACCACTGAGCCCATGCCAGCTTCCTGTGACTTAGTACTTCACATTGGTGTCTTTTTAAAAGTTTGGAGCCTTACAATTCCAGCCTCTGTCTAGCTGGCTCTGTTTTCCTGGCCCTTGCCCAGGAACTGAGAGTAAATCCCAGGCCTTGGCTCTCTCAGTGTTAAATTCTGTGGCAGGGAGCCAGGTAGAAACCCTATTTCAGTTAGACTCTTCTGCTTAAGGATGCCTAATTGCTGGAAAGGGGGCTTGAGGATTTTCTTTGTTATTTTCTGTTTAAAATTTCCTGTCAGTTCTAGACCCAAATTTGTAGTTCAAGTAAACAAGAAATATGTAGTGAAGAATGTGAGATTCAGAATGTTAAGTGTGGAGTTTGAAACACATCATGTCTGTTTGGTCAGGTCCTGCTTTATTTGAAAGTGACTATTTTTTAACTTCCTAGTTTAGTAAACTAGAAAGTCTTTTAGTCTAGAAAAGTTGCAGAGCTGTCTCTGTGAACAATTGCTTGCCTGCCTGCCTGCCTCCCTCCTTCCCTCCCTCCCTCCCTCCTTCTCGTCCTTCCTTTCATGTTAACTCTGGAGCTTGAATTTAGGGCATTGTTCCTTAGCTTTTCTACTCAAGGCTGGGGCTCTGCCTCTTGAGCTACAGCTCCACATCCAGCTTTTTGTGGGTAAATTGGATAAATCTTGGATTTGTCTGCCTCGGCTAGCTTCAAACTGGGATCCTTAAATCTCAACCTCCTAGAAGCTAGGCATACAGGCATGAGCCTCCTTCCCCTGCCCGGCTGTCCCTTCTTTCCTTTCTTCTTTCTTTCCTTTCTTCTTTCTTTCCTGTCTTTCTTCTCTTCCTGCTCTCCCCTCCCTCCCTCCGTCCCTTCCTCTTCTTTCTTTCAGGAAATGTAATAAAAAGAGAATGTACAAGCTTTGGTGATCTCTGTCTCTTGCCAACTCAGTCTTTGGAGAAGGGTCTTAATCTCACAGAGCTTTAGTTTCAAGGGTTATGAGATTTTTGCAATTAAGGCATAATAAGCATTTCAAATTATTATTGTTATATCAAATGTGTTGGCTCATGTTTTCTTAAAGAAGAATAGGTTCTATTTTCTCCCATTGTCTTTCCTTTTTGGCAGTTCAGGGCCCCAGTTGCAGGGCAGGTCCCCTCCAACCTCTTTGTGTCTTGGTTACCTTTGAGGCAATATCTTGCTCTTTGCCCAGGCCAGCCTGAATTAGGATCCTAGCTTCCCCATGGAGCCAGGATGCCAGGTGTGTGCCACTGTACCCAGCCATTGAGTGAGATAGAATCTTGCTAACTTTTTGCCCCAAATTGGCCTGTAACATTTGGTCCCTGATCTCTACTTCCCAAATAGCTAGGATTACAGGCTTAAGCCTCTGTGCCTGGCTTACTTTCTCCTATTCTTAAATATTTGTATCTCTAAGTCCAAAGATTCTGCTGCAATCAGACTTTTGGGGGACATTGCTGTAGGTGTCTAATGATGTAATTCTCATTAATTTCATTTTTCTTATACAATTTGAATTCCTACCTTGTGGCAGGTAATCTATAGGATGCTGAGGATAAAAACAATATGATTTAAAACCTCATGAAGTTATTTTTATCAACTCAATTATTTTTTTCATTTTTGTCACTTTTTTTTTGCCAGTCCTGGGACCTGAATTCAGGGCCTGAGCACTGTCCCTGGCTTTTGTTTGCTCAAGGCTAGCACTCTACCACTTGAGCCACAGCACCACTTCTGGCTTCTTCTCTATATGTGGTGCTGAGGAATCAAGGCAATGTATACGAGGTAAGCACTCTACCACTAGGCCATATTCCCAGGCCCTTTTGTCACATTTTTATTACAACATTAGTTATAACTTGCAATGGCAGGTTATAACTTGTATTACAACTTCTCGGTTCAATTCTTAGATTTGCGTGTGCATGTGTATACACGCACATGACGTATATACCAGGACTGAGGCTTGAACTCAAGGCTTGACATGCTACCACTTGAACCACACTTCTACTTACAATTTTTTACTGGTTAATTGAAGGTAAGAGTGTCTTGCAGACTTTATTCCTTTGGCTGTCTTTGAAGCATGATCCTTAGATCTCAGTCTCCTGAGGAGCTAGGATGACAGGCATGAGCCACCAGTACCAGGCTCAATTCTTAGGTTTAGCAAGGTTATGTGATGAAACTGCCTTTAACCATTATCCTGCTGCTTCGAGTCTTTTTAAAGTCAACATTAAGGGAAACTATCTCTGGACATAGCAGCAATCAGAAGTAGCCACCCTTCCTCTTGGAAGCTTAAAGGCATTTATTAAAATTATATGGAAATGTACTCTTCTTCTTGTCTGTGTTTCATTGCCCTGAAAGCCTCTAGTTTAGCTTCTAAAGAAATACTTTTAAATTTCCATGGAAAAGATGAGAGAACAAAGGGAATCCTGTTGACAAAGAGCAAGCAGTCCGGCTTCAGGCCTTGTGATGGTTCTTTCTATCCCTCCCCTCCCAGCCCTCATTATTCTTGAGTTTCTTATTTCCAGTCTGGGTGTCCAGCCAGTATTTGGGGGGAGTTTGGCAGATAGATCAGTTTCAGGCAAGCAAAATCTCTGCTGATTTGGCTCAGAAGTCCTTCACCACATGGAACTACTTATTCTACTTTTATTAATAGGCAAAGCTGCCATTGGCATGTACCCATATACTCTTGTGACTGATGGCATGATGTTTGGGGAATGGCTCTATTTCCCCAAATATAATTTACTTTGGTCTCTGTCCAGATCATTCCCCCTTCCAGCAGTGTCTTACCCATCATCTTTAATTCACACTCTTTATGTACCTCCTGACAACTCCAAATTTACCATTTCTAGTATAGTCTAGATTTACCTTAGCCAGGGGTGGATCCAAGCATTTGTGCTCAAACCTTTCTATTTACTTATTTATTTTGGTGTTAGTCCTGGAGTTTGAACTCAGGGCTTGAGCTTTTTTGCTCAAGGCTAGTGCTCTACCATTTGAACTACAACTCCACTTCCAGTTTTTTCAATGCTTAATTGGAGATGCGTCTTATGGATTTTCCTGTTCAAGCTGGCTTTGAACTGTGATCTTCAGATCTCAGCCTCCTGAGCAATTAATTGAATGACAGGTATGAACCTGGCTGTCTTGTCCCTCATCTTTACCCATCTTTTCTACTTTTACCCATCCAAGAGACATGGTTTGCTGTTGATCCTAATCCATTTCCAGCATTTAGAATTTGGAATCAGAGGACTTGGCACTTTGCCCTGCCAAGTAGTGGCTATGTGATTCTTGAAGAAACTGCTTAATCTTTCTGTGCTTCATCTGTTTATTTGTTCAACTTTTTTGTGTGTCTGGCAGTATGGAGTTTGAACTCAGGGCCTCATGCTCCATCAGTTGAGCCACTGTGACAGTCCCTTGGCCCCTATCTTCATAGAGCTCACAGTCAGATTTATAGAACAATTGTAAGGATTAATGTTTAAATACAACAGAATATCATAATAGAAAGATAACTGGCTTTGGAGCCAAATGAATATTGTTTCTAAGTCCTAGTTTTAAGGCTGGGTGCTGCTGACTCAAACCTGTAATCCTAGCTACTTGGGAGGCTGAGATCTGAAGATTACAGTTCAAAACTAGCCTGGGTAGGAATGTCTATGAGATTTATCTCCAGCTAACCAGAAAAAAGCTGTAAATGGATCTGTGGTTCAAGTAACAAATGCCAGCCTTGAGAGAAAAAAAAATTTAAATCCTAGTTTTAGCTGAGTGCTGGTGGCTCGTGCCTGTAATTCTAGCAACTTAGAAGGCTGAGATCTGAGGATCACAGTTCAAAGCCAGCCACAGCAGGAAAGTCTGTGAACTCTTATCTTTAGTTGAAAACCAGAAGTGGTGCTGTGGCTCAAGTGGTAGAGCACTAGCCTTAAGCTGAAGAGCTTAGGGACAGCACCCAGGCCCAAAGTTTAAACCCTATCACACACACAAACACACACACACACACACACACACACACACACACACACACACTGAGTTCTGCTACTTCTGTCCTGTTCCTTAACTTATTTACTTTGCATAAAATGGATATTACAAGACCTGTATGATAGTTTGGTACAGATTAAGTGAGAAAAATAACATAAAGCATGTAGCATATAGTACTCAAAATAGCAAGGGGTGGCTGCTGCTATTATTATACATTTGGAAATACTTTGAAAGCAGTACATATAATTGTCATTGTTAACATTACCCCCTTTTTCCACATGGCAGTTAAATTCCCTCTCATGCTTGACATCTGGAAGTCCCTAAGCTGGTATGACCAAGAAGTCATCGCCTTTCTCTGTCAGTGATACATTTCCCTCTCACTGTATCAGGCTAGCCTGGAACTCACTCTGTAGCATCTGGCCTTGATCCTTTCACCTCAACTTCCTAAGTTTTAGGATTACCAGGGTGTGTCCATACTCCAACCTTATATTCTTTTCTCCCCCCGCCATGTCTAGTATTTGGGAATTTTCATCTGTTTGCAACAGATTATTACATAATTATATTCTTACACTTGGTATCAAGTTGTTTGTGGGTTTTTTTGGTATCAAGTTTAATCCAGCCTCATAAATTAAATAATTTCACCCTCTGTTTCTACACTGTAAAACTCTTCCTTGGTGAATTAGTATAACATTCCTAGAAAACCACCAGGCCCATTGTCTTTTAGGTGGAGATTTAGAGTAAAGATTCAGTTCCTTCATGGATTTTTTTTTGTTGGTTTGGAATTTTTAAGTATCTTTTACCTAATTCCAGTTTTTTAATGTTCTACTTTAATCTCTGTGATGTATTTATGCCCTATCCTTTTTGCTTTGGTTATTTTTTTCTATTTTTTCTCTTTTTCTTTTCTTTTCTTTCTTTCTTTTTTTCTTTTGTGCTGTCACTGAGGCTTGAATTCGGGGCCTCATACTCAGCTTTATCTGCTCATGGAGCTTTGCCACTTGAGCCACACTTCCACTTTAAGCTTTTCCTTGGCTAACTGGAGATAAGAGTCTCTGAGATTTGTTTGTTTGGACTGGCTTCAAAATGTATTCCTCTGATCTTGGCTTTCTGAGTAGCTAGTATTGCAGGTGTGAGCCACCAACACCCAGCTTTTTGTGTTTGGTTATTTTTGAGACAGGGTCTCACATCTATGCCTGGATAGTGTGGACTGTGATCCTCCTGTTTATACCTGTATAGCTGGATGTCAGGTGTACACCACCACACTCATCTTTTTGTTGATTGGCTTATAGTTTGAGGATAGCCTTGAACTCTGATCCTCCTGTTCTCTGCTTCCATGTAGTTAGGATTACATGCATGAGTTACTGTACCTGGACATTCTCCATTCTCTCTCTCTCTCTTTCTTTCTCATTCTGGTCCAGTACTGGGGCTTAAACTTTCTGCTTAACTGCTTTTTTTTTTCAAGGCTGGAGTTCCATTATTTGAGTCATACTTCCACTTCTGATTTTTTTTTTTTTTTTGCTGGTTAATTGAAGATGGGAGTCTCATAGACTTCCTGCGTGCACTGGTTTCAAATCTCAATCCTCAGATCTCAGCCTCCTGGGTGGCTAGGACTACCAGCACTTGGCCCAAAGTATTCTCTTTTGTGTTCTCAGCCTGGTGGTATATGCACTTCTACATTCATCACTATCTTGATCTTCCTTATCTAAGGCCCCCTCTGTCAGTGTCTTCCATTAAGCAACATCAAATGCACTTATTTCTTATATAAACCAAAATGTCCTTGATTCGTCACTGAAAGTCTAGCTGAAACTATGGCTAGCACATGCACAAACATGTATGTGTGCACATGCATATAACAGTTTAACAGTTTTAGGGACCTTATGAGCCCCCATGAAGCTCAAATTTGAATTGGACTGTAGCCTTGGCCTCAGATGTCAAGACTCATGCTCCAGCTCCGTTGCGGCTTTGTGACCTGGAGAAAGTCATTTGCTCTTCCTTAGTATAAACTGGACTACATGATTTCTAAAGTGTCCCCCAACTCTAAAATCATTCTAAGATGCCTATTTCCTTTGGTATTGAATAATCATTAAATCATCCTAGCTGAGCATGGTAGCATACACCTGTAATCCCAACATTTGGAAGGCTGAGGCAAGAGGATTTTGAGTTCTAGGTCAGCCTGGGCTACATAGTGAGACTCTTTCAGAAAACCAAACCAAAACAAAAAGTTCCTATTATATACAAGAGAGATTTCACTAGAAACAAAATGGACATAAGCTTTTGGGTAGGATCTTCTCTGTTATGGTGTTCTCCTCCCCTCCGCCTTATTCCACTGTTGTATTATTTGCATGTCAGGACAGCTGTCACCAAGTGCATTGTGCAAAATTGTCTCAAAGAAGTAACTGGGGCTGAAAAGATCTCAATGGAAAGAACAAAGATGGCCAAGTATTCGGGCAGTAGTGACCTTTCAGGAGCAATTGGCAAAAGAAAGGGTAGGAAAGAGTGTTTCTTTTTCATGCTGTCATTTCTCAAGACCATCATTTAAAGTCAGTTAAATATAGGGTGTTAGAAAAGAGTTTATGCTGCTTCTCAAACTCTGGCTGGTATCTGAGGTCCCTGTTTCAGCTATAGAGGAAGCCAGACAACTTATGGGCCATCTGATTTTGAGCCTCTTGCTAGAAAGAACTGTTATTCTTTCTATTCCTAGTAACTAGAATAGAGGTACTTACTGGAGCTCAAATGTTTGCTTAATTAAAACGTACAGATCAGATGACTTGCCGTAGGAACCTGATTGACAGCCTCCTGAGTAGCTAGAATTATAGGTTTGAACCACCAGTGCCCACCATCTTTTTTTTTCCTTCCAATTTTATATCCACTGCACAGTCCCACCTACAGGAAGCAGATTGTCATAGCTCTAAGCAGTTCATAAAGTACTGGTGTTTAGTGTCTGGACTAATCAAAATGTGAATTAGAGGGTTAGAGGAGTGGGGTAAGTATACTCTGACCTTCCAATGTAAACGGACTGAATCATTGTCTAGCCTTATTAAAACAAATGTTTTCAAATGGTGATAGGAAACAAAAGAGCTCTAAATGTAGGTAAGGACTGCGGGTTCCAGGTTGAAATTCAGCACCACTTGGAGGTGTTCTCAGTACCGATGGTGACTGGTTTTTTTGTTGTTGTTGTTTTTTTCCATAGTGAATGTGGTGGAGGCTCTCCAGGAATTCTGGCAGATGAAGCAATCCCGCGGGGCTGACTTGAAGAACGGGGCTCTAGTGGTGTATGAGATGGTTCCCTCCAACAGCCCTCCCTATGTCTGCTATGTCACCCTGCCTGGAGGAAGCTGCTTTGGGAGTTTCCAGGTGAGAGTGGAGGCAGCAAGAGTAAAGATAAAGAACATATGACTTTGGCCATTAAGTCATTTATTTAAATCAATTCTGAGTAAATTATTTGGGGAGGCATTGGAAGCTCAGTAAATTACAAAATAATCTCAGTTGCATGCTTTTCTTTCAACCTTCAAAAATTCAAACCCTTGATGGTGTAGTGGCGCATGCCTGTCATCTTAGTTACTTCATGGTGTGAAGCCAGTCTAGGAAACAAATACAAGAGACTCTTATCTATGATTAGCCAGCAAAAACCTGAAAGCAGAGCTGTGGCTCAAACTCTCCCTTAGCATTTTCTCTAAGGAGGCTCTAAGTTTCAAGGCCCAGTACCAGAAAACAAAACAAACTTCAGATCTCAGCCTCCTGAATAGCTAGGATTACAGGCATGAGTCACAAGCACCCAGCCTTTTTTCTTGCTTCTACTGGGAAGAAATTTTAAAAAGACTGCACATTTGTTCTTGAAAGTTAGATTCTATTCATGAACAGCTCCTTAGGTACACAGTATCATTGGGAAAATGCCACTCACAGCTAAATGTCAAGGCCAAGAATCTCAGAATTCCCTAGAGGAAGCAGCCTAGACACAGCTTTGTTCTAATCTTGACTGCCTAGAGGAATCCAAAATACTTTGCCTGTCCACAGAACAAGAGAACCAAACCATGATTGATTTCTAAAAAGCTGGCTAGAATCTGGCTTTTGAGTGATCAGTTCTGTTGACAGGTTAAACCAAAGCATTTTTCATGTCTAATGATAATATGCTGATGTCAGCAGCCTTCCTCATTCTGCATTCAATTTAGTATGTGTTATAAGCCATGTCCAGTTCTTTAATGACTTCAGGATGGTGAATCAAAATTACATTTCCAAGCCTGGTGCTTGGGGTGCACGCCTGTAATCCTAGCTACTTAGGAAGCTGAGATCTGAGGATCATGGTTTAAAGCCAGCCCGGGCAGTGAGACTCTTTTAACTACCAAAAAGCTGGAAGTGGAGGTGTGGCTCAAGTGGTAGAGCCATCAGTAGCCTTGTGGGGGGGAAAAAAAAAGAAAAGAAAAGACAATCAAGGACACTATCCAGGCCCTAAGTTCAAGCCCCAGGACCAGCAGAAAAAAATTACATTTCTAGAGTAGAAATATACAGGAAGCTGAGGAAGGAGGATCTTGAATTTAAGTCTGGTTACAGACTATGTGTGACCCTGTCACAAACAAACAAATAAGGGATATTTAAAATGGTGTAGGCAGCACAAGGAAAGAGAAGAGGGTCAGAGTTGGCTTCTAAGTGGAGGGGGCTGAGGCCCGTGGACCACAATCAGCCTGCCTGAGCTCTGAAGCAGGGAATCCAGTGAAGATGCTCAAAGGAAGACATAAACATCACACCTGCCAATCCATGAAGACTGGACTATGCTTCAGATTCAAGGAGGGGAAAAGGATTTTTAAAAAGATGGAAGGAAGGGGCTGGGGATATGGCCTAGTGGTAGAGTGCTTGCCTCATATGAATGAAGCCCTGGGTTCAATTCCTCATTACCACATATATAGAAAAAGCTGGAAGTGGCACTGTGGCTCAAGTGGTAGAGTGTTAGCCTTGAGCAAAGAGGAGGGGGAGGAAGGGGAGGAGGGGGAGAAGGGGAGGAGGAGGAGGAGGGGGAGAAGGAGAGGAGGAGAAGGAGGAGGGGGGAGGAAAGGGAGGAGGGGGAGGAGGAGGAGGAAAAAAAAGAAAAAAAGCTCCAGGGCCTCAGAGAAGTCTGTTACTTTAGCTTCCAACCAGTACCACTCTTGCAATAAATCTTTTACTCCTGTTCTTTGTTTTTGGGCATTCTTTAAACATCTCCTCTAGACTGTTAAGGCCTTGTACAGATAGGGCAACCCACCATGGCTCCAGTTGGGGATTTATACTGACCTGCTAGTTATCAAGGGGTAAACACTCAAGGACTTTCCTTCTTGCTAAGCTCTCAGCTTCTTAACCTCTCCTCTTGTGTCCTTTCCTTCAGTTCTTTGTTGTAATGAGAACAAACCTGACCTGTAGACAGTAACACAAAAAATAATGAAGCTATGCTTACAAGCATGCCAGCCACTTTACAATAAAAACTTCGGAAAATGTGTTGAACCCACCAATTCATGCAGTTTTCTGTGTCTTCTACCTCAGGTGTCCCCTCCCCACAGTTCCTTCCTCTCTCTAGATGGGCATATGCACATATTCTCTCTTTCTCTCTCTCTCACTCCTGCCTAGTTTTGCCCCACCAAAGCTGAAGCCCGAAGAAGTGCTGCAAAAATTGCATTGATGAACTCTGTGTTTAATGAGCACCCTTCCCGAAGAATCACTGATGAGTTCATTGAGAAGAGTGTCTCCGAGGCCCTCGCATCCTTCAATGTAAGTAACTTGGAATCAGAACAGAGTTCTAATTCTTTTGTCTGTCTACATTTCTGTTATTCCTGTTTATTCTATCTATTTTGTGGTATGTTATATGTCAGTCTTTAGTTCTGTCTGGATGTTTATGTGGCTGAAGTGGTAAAGCGCTAGCCTTGAGCAAAAACAGATCAGAGACAGTGCCTAGGCCCTAGGTCAACCCCAGGACTGGCACCAAAAAAAAAAAAAAAAAAGGGAGGTGGTGGAGGGGGGAAGCTACTATTTCCTTGATCCTTCCTCCCAACATATTAATTGGTAGGGTGATAAAGTCAGCCCAATTTTCTGTTTTTTTTTTCTCTTTGTGTTAAGATGTAATTACATATACTATTCTTTTATCTGCCTTGTGTATTAGATGTTGCACCTTTTAATTCATAAAGTTGCTTCCCTCTGTTACTTAGACCCTATTCTTCTTTGCCCTAATCAACACTCTGTGTGTGTGTGTGTGTGTGTGTGTGTGTGTGTGTGTGTGTGTGTGTGTATTGGTCCAGGGGTTTGAACTCAGGACCTGGGTGCTGTCCATGAACTTTTTTACTCATAGCTCCATTCTACCACTGAGCCACAGCTCCACTTCCAGCTTTTTGGTGTTTAATTTGAGATAACAGTCTTGTGGGGCTGGGAATATGGCCTAGTGGCAAGAGTGCTTGCCTTGTATACATGAAGCCCTGGGTTCAGTTCCTCAGCACCACATATATAGAAAATGGCCAGAAGTGTTGCAGTGGCTCAAGTGGCAGAGTGCTAGCCTTGAGCAAAAAGAAGCCAGGGACAGTGCTCAGGCCCCGAGTTCAAGGCCCAGGACTGGCAAAAAAGAAAAAAAAAAAAGAGACTCATGGACTGGCCTCCAGGCTGACTTCAGGAAGCCAAACTGCTACTCAGAACCTCCCATACTTACTTTCACTGTCTCCCTTTCAACGATGTTGTTTAGTTGTCCTTTTGGTTAGTGGAATAGAATCCTGTATTCTTGTTGTTGTTGTTGTTTTTTTTTGTCAAACTGATATACGGAGCGGTTACAGCTTTATACGTTAGGCATTGGATACATTTCTTGTACTGTTAGAATCCTGTATTCTTAACTCACATATTCACTGTTATTTTGGCTAAATTGGAGTACCTTTTGTTCAGTTTTCCCTCTTTGTGAAACAGGGAAAATCAGGTTTGTACTTTCTCTGTGAGCCAAGATTAAATGTGTGATACCTTATAGGCCTGTGAGAACTAATAGAATAGCCACTAGCAATATAAAAATGTGGCTAGCATAATGCCCTGACGTGCTCTAATAGACCTCAAAACTAGTATCCTTTTGGGGACTGGGAATATGGCCTATTGGTAAAGTGCTCGCCTCATATACTTTTTGTTGTTGTTGTTAGTGTGTGTGTGCACGTATGTGCACACATGTGCCAGAACTGGGGCTTGAACTCAGGGCCTGGGCACTGTCCTTTAGCTTCTTCTGCTCAAGGCTGGCACTCTACCACTTGAACCTCAGCTTAACTTCCAGCTTTTTGCTGGTTAATTGGAAATAAGAGACTCACGGACTTTAATAGCTGGGCTGACTTTGAACTTTAATCCTCAAATATCAGCCTCCAGAGTAGCTAGGATGACAGATGTGAGCCCTTGGTGCCCAGCATAAAATATTTCATTAATAATATTTATACTGGAACTGGAGACAGAGCGCTATCCTTGAGTAAAAGAGCTCAGGGACAGTTCCTAAGACCTAAGTTCAAGCCCCGTGACTGAAAAAAAAAATAGCATGCTATAATTCATTGGGCTGGGAATGTGGCTTAATGGTAGAGTGCTTTCCTAGCATGCATGAAGCCCTGGGTTCAATTCCTCAGTACCACATAAACAGAAAAGGCCAGAAGAGGTGCTGTGGCTCAAGTGGTATAGTGTTAGCCTTGAGCAAAAGAAGCTCAGGGTCAGTGCTCAGGCCCTGAGTTCAAGCCCCAGGACTGGCACACACAAACAAAATAATGTTTATACTTACTACTATAATAATACTTTAGAATACTACTAGAATAATATTTAAATATACTGGGTTATGTAAAATAAAATATACTAAAATGAAATTTACTATTAAATTTACCTGTTCATTTTTACTTTAAGGTGGCAACTAGAAAATTTTAAATTAAATGTGGCTCACATTTTATTTCTATTGGATAGTGCTATCTAGGATGACAATTCTGATTGGACATCTATTTGTCTTTTCCTTTCCTCTATTACCAGGGCAACAGGGAGGAAGCTGACAACCCCAACACAGGGATTGGTGCCTTCCGATTCATGTTGGAATCTAACAAGGGCAAGTCAATGTTGGAGTTTCAGGTGCTTTTACACTTTCTCTCTGGCTCTAATAAGATGGCAAGCATTGCATGTATATATCCTCTTACAAACCTCTAGCTTATTGATACTGAACAAGAAGGAAAAGGTGATTATACTACTTTTCCAAATACAACTACTTTTGTTCCCCCAAGGGTATATTAGAATGCATGTTCCCCATGTTGGCAGGCCCCAGTGGCTTATGCCTGTAATCCTAGCTACTTAGGAAGCTGAGATCTGAGGATTGTGGTTCAAAACCAACCCAGGCAGGAAAGTCCCTGAGACTCTTATCTACAATTAACCACCAGAAAACTGGACCTGGGGCTCAAAGTGATAGAGCACAAGCCTTGAGCTGAAGAGCTCAGGGACAGTGCCCAGGCCCAGAGTGCAAGGCCCACGACTGACCAAAAAAAAAAAAGTTCCCCATGTAATTCGGATGCAACCTCCAATTACTGTGCTGGTATTTTATATTTTTTCCTCCAGGAACTAATGACAGTTTTCCAACTATTGCACTGGAATGGCAGCCTTAAGGCCATGAGGGAAAGACAGTGCTCTCGGCAGGTAAGAGATTTTATGGGTGAGGGGAACAGGAAAGATGGTAGCTGCTTGCTAGAAATAAGTGGTCCCATGCTTACTAGGTTGTGACTATTGAAAGCCTTATTTAAATGTCCACTTCATTTCTATAATACTTCCTATTTAAATTTTCACAGTGATTATTTTATCTGCCAGGAGTTTCCCTTAAGAATTCTCTTGAAGTCAGGCACCAATGGCTCACCCCTAGAATCCTAGCTATTCAGAAGGCTGAGACCTGAGGGATAGCAGATTGAAGCCAGACTGGTCAGGCTAATCTGTGACACCTTTTTCTCCAGTTAACCAGCAGAAAAGTCAGACCTGGGGATGTGGCTTAAGTGGCAGAGCACCAACTCAAGGCCCAGTACAAGTTCCAGTACACACACACACATACACACACACACACACACACACACACACACACACACACACACACACACACACTTTGGAGGCCAGGCACCAGTGGCCCATGTCTGTAAATCTGGCTACTTGGGAGGTAAATTAGGAGACTCGTGGTTCAAGGCCAGCCCTGGAAAAAACATTCATGATACTCCCATCTCAGCCAATAGCTGTGAGCAGTAGTACACAACTGTTATGCCAGTTACCTGTTCATCTCAAAGAACAGACGGGCACCTGTAATTCCAGCTACTGGAAGTGTAAATACAAAGACTCATTTGTCGAGGCTGGCTTGAGCAAGAAGCAAGATCTTTTCTCAAAAATAACTGAGTAAAGCCAGGCACTGGTGGGTCATACCTGTAATTCTAGCTACTCAGGAGTCTAAGATCTAAGGATCCTGGTTTGAAGCCATCCTAGGCAAAATAATCTCTAATTAACCAACAGAAAAGCTGGAAGTAGAGCTGTTGCTCAAATGGTGGGGCACTATCCTTGAGTGAAAAAGTTAAGTGACAGTGCCCTGAGTTCAAATCCCAGTACACACACACACACACTCACAGAGCTACAGTGAAAAGGACTTGAGGCATGACTCAAGTAGTAGGGTGTCTGCCTAGCAAGTTGGAAGCCCCACAGTACCACCCTGGATGGAGGAACACTGGAGAGCCTAGCATGATGGCTCGAGGCCAGCCTGGGCCACAGAGTATGACCCTGTTTGAGAAGGCAAAAGAAGAATCTTATTGGACCAAGGTGCTGACCTCAGTCCTTAGTTAGAAAGTTAGGCTTCTGCAGGCCCAACTCTAGTGGGTGACTATGGTCTGGGATGTACTTTTACCTTGCCGAGATCTTTCTATTTTCTCCTGACTAGGAGGTGTTGGCTCATTATTCTCACCGGGCACTGGATGATGATATTCGCCACCAAATGGCCTTGGACTGGGTGAGCCGGGAGCAGACTGTGCCAGGGGCACTGTCTAGAGAGCTGGCCTCCACTGAACGGGAGCTGGATGAGGCCCGGCTGGCGGGCAAGGAACTGCGCTTCCACAAGGAGAAGAAAGATATTCTCATGCTGGCTGCTGGACAGTTGAGCAATATGCATCCCTCCAACTGCTAGGCCTCTCTCCTCACACTGCCTGTCCTCTCTAGCTCCTTTTTTCTATGTTGCTTTCTAAGACTTAGGATAATTTCTGTATATACTTTCTCAATTTTGTACTTTAAAAAATATATGTATAAATTCTACATCTGGATTCCTATTTGCTAAGTGATCTCTTTCTAACTTCCAGTTTTGGGTATCTTTTCATTTGAACCTCTCCGTTTCACTTTGGCTCTTTGGTGGTGCTTATACTTCCAGGTCAACTCTGTGCAGTCGTCAGTTGTTCACTGTCATTGATTGCTTGTGTCTCCTTTTAAATCAACAGGGAGACTAAATAGGATCGTATGCCCACTCTCACCCTCATTCTTGCTTTCTCCTGGACTCAAACAGGGTATGAGTAAGAAGCCTTTGACTTTGGTTTATCTGGAGCTGGTCCTGCTAAGTATCCTTCCTCTCCCCATCACTACCTTACTACTTCTTTGGCTCCAAACACCTCTTTGTGGGTTTGTTTGTTTGTTTGTTTTTGGTGATGGGGAGGGAAGGGGTTGTACAGAGGCTTATATTTCAGGGTCTGGGCACTGTCCCTTAGCTTTTTTATTTAAGGCTCATGCTCCATCACTTCAGCCACAGCTTAACTTCTAGTATTTTGCTGGTTAATTAGAGATAAAAGTCTCTTGGACTTTTTGCCCAGGCTGGCTTTGGACATGGATCCTCAGATCTCAGCCTCCTGAATAGCTGGGTTGACAGGCATGAGCCCAACAGCCCTTGGCTGGTTTCTAATCTTTAAGTCACAACTGAGAAACTTCCCAGGAACAAGAGAGGAATTATAAACACAATTCATGGGCATAACCACCTAAATTGTTTCTGGGTCTAATCTCTACTGCTAGAGCAGTCCAGATTTCTGGTTATACAGTAGGAAAGAGGGTCAGGGTTGAGACTGATTAGTTTTCCCTTTCTTCTCTTCATTCATCTTAGTTAAATACTGTAGTAAAATCTTCTAACCTACAAAGATTAGTAGAAGATAAAACACATTCCTTCCCACTGCATCCTTTTGCTCTGTAAAAGCAATGACTGTTCTATTTGCTGAGTCAGGAAGTGAGTCCCTCTCACGTCCACTAAGTTGCTGCTGTTTATACTTTATATGTACATGCCTTAGATTCTCATTTATTTTTCTTTTTTTCTTTTTCTGCAAAGCATTGCAGCCTGAATAGATTAGGAAGATTAGATGAAAATATAGTATTATGGTACTTTCTAATTGGAACCATGGGAAACTGAAAGAGAAGAAAGAAAACCAATAATCAGCTCTCTGTGTTTTTAGTTAATAGTTTTCCTTCCCTACCTCTCTTGAGTAAAATAAGAAACAGTCTGGAATACAGCCAGAGCATTTTCCTTTCTGGGAATTTTTTGTTTTGTTTTGAGATGAAGACACATTCGCCTCTTGTTTCTGAGGTTTCCTTTATTCGGCAGTGTTTCACTGTGCTCTTTCCTTAGTCTGTGAAGCTTAATGCCGATTTCCCATTTAAACACACAGTTTGCTTTCAGACATAGATTGGGAAACAGACTATAACTTGCTCTTTTGGATTAGATAGGAGCAAGATGACAGAGAGCTTTCTTGATTTTGAAATCATCTTTGAGACTCGTACCCATAGAATCAGAGGGAATAATCCAGACACAATTGTCTAAGCACTTGATTCTTTAAGCCCCTTCTTTGTATTTTATGTAACATATAAATAATAGTACACTTATCTATTTTATTGATTATTTATAATCCAAAACCATACATAAGTCTTCCATTTTCTCCTGTGTTCCTTTCTTTGGGAAGAAGGATTAAGTGGTAGGAGTTGTAGGGAAAACTGCCTTTTGCATCTCTTGAATTTATTATTTTTCTTAGTTACCCAAGAACTTAAAAAACTTTTGTTTTGTTTTTTTGCCAGTCCTGGGGCTTGAACTCAGGGCCTGAGCACTGTTCCTGGCTTTTGTTTGCTCAAAGCTAGCACTCTACCACTTGAGCCACAGTGTCACTTCTGGCTTTTTCTATATATGTGGTGCTGAGGAATTGAACCTAGGGCTTCATATATATGAGGCAAGCATTTTACCAGTAGGCCATATTCCTAGCCCTTAAAAAACTTTTGGTGTTAAAGATTTTAGTTATCTTCTTAGTACTTTGTATCTATTATATATATATACATAATTTTATACATTAAAATAGATTTTTGGCCCAATGAGTTAGTAGGACTCTTTATTTATAATCAGAGAAACTCTAAAATGGCCCCATTCATTTATTCATATACTAAAAAAGTCTTTTTTGGTGCCAGTACTGGTGCTCGAATTTGAGCTCTTAGCAGTTTCTGCTCACAGCAGGTACTGGAGATAAGAGTCTCTTGGATTTATCTGCCTGAGCTGACACCAAAATACCATTCTCAGATCTCAGACTCTTGAGTAGTGAGGATTACAAGTGTGAGCCATCAGTGCCCAGCTCAAAAAAAAAAAACAAAAAAAACCTTATTTTATTATTACTTTGAGAGTGAAGGAAATGAGATTGCACTGCATGGAAAGGCAGTCTGCCTCTACTTCTCTAGACAGTTCAGGAGCCTGGATTCTGTCCTTGGCCCTTTCTCATCAGTCTCCATTTATCCCTGTTATACTCTCACCTACTCCTCTGTACACAGATTGAGAACCTATTCTTTCCACCACAACTTGGTTTGACCCTTTCATCTATTTTTATACTGGACATCATGACCTGAATATGACAGAGCACTGTGAATTCACATATTCAAAATAAAACTCACTTCTCCATACTTGCTTTTCTTTGACTCCGTTGTGGAATCCCTTTAATTACCTAAGCCATAAACATTAGCTCCATCTTCACCAAATCACTTATCATCTACAGAAATGGCCTCTTCCTCTAATGGCTAGTGGGTGTGTGATGTTAGCTAGTACTTATGTTTATATTGCTGTGAAAAATGCTCTAGGGAATTTTTAGGTCTACCTGCATTTGTTTTGGTAGGGCCAGATCGCATGATTTTTAATTAACTAATTAATGTATTTTTGGTGCCAGTATTGGGGCTTGAACTCAGGCTCTCCCTTTCTCCCATCCCTTCCTCTCCTTCCTTCCCTTTTGAATTGTGGCACCTTTTCGCTAGAGACTGGTGCTCTACTACTTGAGCCACAACTCTACTTGTGTCTTTATGCTGGTTCATTGGAGATAAGGCTTTCAGGAGCTTTCCTGCCCAGCCTGGCATCGAAGCTGGATCCTCAGATCTCAGCCTCCTGAGTAGCTAGCTAGCATTACAGGCATGGGCCACTGGCACCCGGCTTTGAATGAGCTGTTTTTTATTCATACTAATACCGTGGATAGGGCTACTTGCTTCTCAGATACGGTACAGACCTGGAAGATTTGAAATTTAAAAATAAATTCAATTTCCATGTTGTAGTTGGAGTGGAGGGAGGGACAGAAAGCCACCTTCTTAATAAGGAAATCAGCTCGTGCTTCGCTTTAGAGGGATTTTAGACTCCGCCTTCCACCCTAACTGGTCCGCCCAGAGGCGCCGCGGTTAGCTAGAGACCCCCTCAAGATGGCTACAGCTCTGCGTTCAGCCTGAGACCTCCTCAAGATGGCTACAGAAAACTTCCTCTTCCTTTCTAAACTAATTCCGCGTCGCGAAATCCCACCTCCCGCGCGCCGAGGGCGGAGCTTAGGACTCGTTTTTGATTGGTCAGCTTGCCTGACGACCTTTCCCCTCTGCGACAGTTTCCCGAGGTTCTTAGTTCTTCAGTGGCGCCGACGAGAGCTGCTAGGCAGATAAGATGGCGGACGTACTGGATCTTCACGAGGCCGGGGGCGAGGATTTCGCCATGGATGAGGATGGGGACGGTGAGGACGGTGGAGGCGGCTGCGGGAAGCGGGGAAAGTGCGAAAGGAGATTGTGACTGGAGACCTTCTGCGGGAGCGGAGGCCTAGGGCGCGGGGAACTGGGTCTCGTTAGGGCTCCGCCCCCGTGGAAGGATGGGGCGGACCCGGACTGAGCCTGGTAGCTGGGACGTACACGCTTCAAGGAGTGTCTTGGGGTAGAGGCAGTCATTTCAATGACTTTCGTACCTGTTCTTCGTTTTGGGGGCTCCAGAGAGCATCCACAAACTAAAAGAAAAAGCGAAGAAACGGAAGGGCCGCGGCTTTGGCTCGGGTGAGTGTGGGCGACGTGGGGGGCCGCGGTCCAATAGGAAGGGAGCCCCGACTCCTGGGGAACACTGGGGGAAAGGGAAGAGTTTTCGGTGATCTGGTGCGTGTTTCTTTCAGAAGAGGGGTCCCGGGCGCGCATGCGGGAGGATTACGACAGCGTGGAACAGGATGGAGACGAACCCGGACCGCAGCGCTGTGAGTTTCATTCAGCCCGTGCTGATGAGGAGTATGCACTACTTATAAAACTGAGCCGAGTGTGGATGAGTCGGGTTAACCACGCTCTGGAGTCTGTTGTCATTTTACACAGGTGATCCTGCTCGAAGTTTATCTCATGTTATTCTTAAAACCACTCTATCCTTTCCCAACAGCTGTTGAAGGCTGGATACTCTTTGTCACTGGAGTCCATGAAGAAGCCACTGAAGAAGACATCCACGACAAATTCGCCGAATATGGGGAAATAAAAAATATTCACCTCAACTTGGACAGGCGGACAGGATACCTAAAGGTATATTAAGTTGTACTTACTTTTTTTCCCCTTTAACCTTTAAATGGCATTGGTGGCTCTCCAATTTTTGCTGTGGTTGGCCAAGAATAAAGTTGAAGAAAATAACATTGTAGCCAGTCGCTGGTGGCTCAACACCTGTAATTCTAGCTGCCGGGACGCTGAGATCTAAGGATCACAATTGGAAGGCAGTCTGTGCATAAGTCTATGAGAATCTTAAATCCATAGAGCCACCAGAAAGCCTGAAGTGGATGTGTGACTTCAGTAGTAGAGCACCAGCATTGAGCAAAACAGCGAAGAGAGCACTTAGCCCAAGTACTGGCACAAAAACAAAACAAAATAAAAACCCACTGGAGATTGGTATTGTTAGGTACAGAACAGAAATAAAGCAGAAAGTTGTACTGTAGGGATATATGGTGTAAGTTCATTGGGTAAAGTTTATAAATTTTGCTGTTAAGTGAGTTTGGATTTGAGGAAAGCAGGGACTTGAAGCATGAGAAAAGGTGAAGGTTTTGATACCTGTGTTTTCATTTGTTCCAGGGGTATACTCTAGTTGAGTATGAAACATACAAAGAGGCCCAGGCTGCCATGGAGGGACTCAATGGCCAAGATTTGATGGGACAGCCAATCAGCGTGGACTGGTGTTTTGTTCGGGGTCCACCCAAGGGCAAAAGGAGGTAAAGGAAAAGAGAAAACACTATTATAGTAAAGGGAGCCATGAGGAAAACCCAGTCATTGTATTATATCTCCCTGACAACTCCCCTTTCTCATATTTGTCTTCAGAGGTGGCCGGAGACGTAGCAGGAGTCCAGACAGGAGACGACGCTGACAAGTTCTCTGTTCAAGTGATCTTGAAGATTCCATTTGAACATGCAGCCTTGAGGATTCAGGGCTGGGGTGGAACTTGGCTGTGTTTATATTTAATCTCTTACTCTTGTTGCTTAGTGTTTCTTTTGGGTTATGAATAAATGTTGCATTTTTGTTTTCTACATTTGAATTTTTTTCCTGTTCTAAAATAGCTGCTTTAAAGCACTATTCACAGTAGGGCATTATGGGTATTTGGGAAGATATATCTGTGAGGGGTGGAATTGTGTGTTTCTAGTGGGGTTGGATTTGCTCAGTATTTTTCTTGGAAGCAAGGAATGCATATGTCGCAGTGAGACATTCTTGCAGTAGTGGAGAGTAATTCTGTTCTGTATACTCTTACTGAAAGCTGATGGACTATTACAAAAATGTCTCTTTTGCTTCTTCTTTTCTTGATGGCACATTTGCTTGCATTTCTAGCTGTCTGATGGCTTGATCTGGCATTCTTCTGGACCCTCCTTCCTTGGAGTCTATTCTAAGTTGGTGGTGTCCTCTTTGGCAGCCAAGGGTGAAAGCCCCATAGAGGAGAGGATCCAAAGGAGCATTTAGGAGGCCAAAGAGGAAAAAGATGTGGCTGAGGCTGGGAGGGACTTCACTTAGCATGGTGGGGGAGAACCAGTACCACAGACCCAGTAGGTAATAAGGTGTCCAGCAGAGGGTGAAGGTCAATAAGACTAGTAGGGCCAGTCGCAGGGCCCGAAGACGAACACGAGGGCGAGTGTCAAAGCTGCGGCGGAGGGCAAATTCACCATCGGGTGCTGGGAATTCAGAAAACACTCAAATTTAAAACTGCTCAGCTTCTGAACTGAGAATCGTGAATTGATGAAGAGACAAAGATGGTGAGATGGAACCTCCTGCTCTTCCTTAAGAAAGCCTTAACCTTTTCCCTGCCTAGGACTGCATGACTCCCCTCCCACACCAGGCATTTGACATGTTGGGGGAAAAAGTTTTGGAATGAGAATGCTTTATCAGTTGAAGCCAGTAAGTCTACTTTAAGACTTGATGGTATTCAAGAGTAAAGAAGAATACTCGTAGTCCTTTCACAGCTTAGTTTCATTAGAGGTGGTTTACTTTTTTTTCTTCTGTGTTGGGGCTTGAACTTGGCCTAGGTGTTGTCCCTTAGCTTTTTTTGCTCAAGGTTGATACTTTACCATTTGAACCACACCTCTACTAATAGCCTTTTTGCTGGTTACAGATGCATCCCACAGACTTTCCTGCCTGGGCTGGCTGCAAACTGCCATCCTCTGAACTCAACCTTCTGAGTAGCTAGGATTACAGGCTAAGCCACTGGGCACCTGACTAGAGGCAGTTTAGAATTAAGGGAACTTAATATCTTAGGTACTAGAAAATAATGATCACTTAGTCACTGGCTTAGTGCCATTAGCTGTCCTAGCACATAAGTGATGCTTTCCTGGTAAGGGTTAAGGTATGGGAATTCTCACCATGGCTCCCCCTTGTGGTCTGGGTACTGGACACACTGAGGACAATACGGCTATAGCAGATGGCCATGACAGTCAGTGGCAGCAGAAAGAGGCAGCAGAAGGTGAAGAGGTTATAGGTGATCTCTTGCCATTGAGCCTTGAAGCTCCCTTTGGTGACACACTGAGTGAAGGGGACTGGACCGGCTCGCTGGGCAGTGTGGAACAGGAACAGCTGGAGTGGAGTTGAGGACTATTAGTACTGCTTCCCACAGCATTTACCCTATCCACCCATCAGAGTATCTCCTCCCAGTTCCCCCTTAACACCACGCAGAGCAGTGCAATGAAGTTTGTTAAATCATGTCTTCTCAAATACTGTTTATTTTTGCCAGACCTAAGGCTTGAACTCAGGGCCTGGGTGCAGTCCCTGAGCTGCTTTTTGCTTAAGACTAGCTGTCTACCACTTCAAGCCACAGTACCACTTCTGAGAGTTTGGTCATAGCATTGCATCTACCTCTCATTTCTATGTAACTTACCACATACAGTAGAAGCCTTTTTAACTGTGAATCATCTGAAATAAATCTACAAAGGTTAGTAATGTACTTCTTTCTTCCTTTCTTTCTGCCAGTCCTGGGGCTTGAATGCAGGGCCTGGATGCTATCACTGAGCTATTTTGTTCAAGGTTAGTGCTCTACTACTTGAGCCATAGCTGCATTTCTGGCTTTTTTGGTAGTTAATTGGAGATGAGTCTCGCAGAAGCCTAGCACTAGTGGCTGTAATCCTAGCTACTCAGGAAGCTGAGACCTAAGGGTTGCAGTTTGAAGCTAGGCTGGGCAGGAAAGCCTATAAGACTCATCTCCAATTAACCACCTCAAAACTGGAAGTGGACCTGTTGCTCAAAGTGGTATAGTGCTAGCCTTAAGCGTCCCCTCCCGCCCCCCAAAAAATTTAAAAGCTCAGGGACAGCACCCAGGCCATGAGCTCAAACCCCATGACCAAAATAAGTCTCATGGGCTTTCTTGCACAGGCTAGCTTCAAGCCACAAACTTTAGATCTCAGCCTACTGATAGGATTAGAGGTGTAAGCCACCAATGCCTGGCTAAAAGTAATTCCTAACTAGTACTTCTTTGCCATGCTTTAAAAAAAATCACACTATAAATTTTGTATTGACAATTAATTACTTCAGGTTCATAACATTAAGCAACAGCTACAACATATTGCCAATGCAGAGGCTCTCCAGAAAGACACAATCTGCAACCAAAAATAAAGCAGCTTTTGCACATATATGTCGAGACCAGTATGCCATTGAAACATATTGCAGTTATTAGATTGCAGTTACTGCCAGCTGTAAGAAAAACATTCATTTCCTATTTCATCATCTTATGCTCATGGGTTTCCAGTGACTCAGTGAAAGTCATAAGCTTGTACTAGAGCCAAGTAAAACAGTCAAACAATGGAACAAACAGTCTTAATTCCCAGTCTCTAGCTAAGGTTTGTTTCATATAAACAGACTAAACTTAATTCCAGTCGTAACTGTGACAACCTTTTAAGTGTGGGATGGTAGAGGCCATTCGACACTAGGAAGTCATGTTTTGTTTTTGTTTTTGCCAGTCCTGGGGCTTGAACTCAGGGCCTGAGCACTGTCCCTGGCTTCTTTTTGCTTAAGGCTAGCACTCTACCACTTGAGCCACAGCGCCACTTCCGGCTTTTTCTATATATGTGGTACTGAGAAATCAAACCCAGGGCTTCATGTATACAAGGCAAGCACTCTACAACTAGGTCATATTCCCCAGCCCCTAGGAAGTCATTTTTGTCCTTAGTACTTTTTTGGCAGCTAATTTTTTAATATTTTACATTTTGAGGCTCAATCTTAAATCTGACTGTAATATTCCAAAGACTGAAATTACATGCCCTTTTTGGCCTCTTTGCAAACATAATCTTAATTTTGCAGTCTCAAGAGATGTTGGAGTGGTTTTCATTTGGAAGGAAGTGCTCCATATTTAGCTTTTCTAGACTTCGAGCTCCTTTTCAGTAACTGAGATGTGGTTAAGCAGAAGCCAAGTTCAGATGGCCTTGTGTTCCTAATTTTTGGTTGGTGGTTTTCTTGAACTGTATTTTATTTTTGTCTTTTTTCATATTGGGGATCATACCCAGGACACTGCACTCACTTGGCAAGCGCTTTGCCACTGAACTACATCCCAGCCCTGTGTTCCTAATTTTTAATACTTATCCTTCAGTAAATCCAGCATAGAAAGGAAAAACCAGTAAGACTACACTACATGTACTGTGGTGCTGAGGAATCGAACCCAGGGCTTCATGTATACGAGGCAAGCACTTTACCACTAGGCCATATTCCCAGCCTTTTTTTTTTTTTTACCTTAGAGTGTGCCAAGCTTAGTATTTGTGATCTGCCTTCTTTCCAACCCTTCCTGATCATTCACCCATAAGGAGTGCTCAGTTTTAGCAGCAACCTCTTTGTGATCCTTTACCTTCCATTCCAGCATTTCTCCTGCTTTAACTTGTTTAAAATTTTAATTTTCTGTCTTTCAAGGTTGTTTTTTTTTAACAATAGTGTAGTCTTACTGGTCTTTCCTTTCTATGCTGGATTTAGTGGATAAGTATTAAAAATTAGAAACACAGGGCTGGGATGTAGTTTAGTGGCAAAGCGCTTGCCAAGTCGTTTTTTTTAATTTCGTCTCTGGAAAGCTTTCCCTGACTTGAAGAGTGCATCAGAGACTGTTGTTCTTGAACCTTCTGCATAACACTTTGTGATAATGGGGCTTGGACTCAGAGACTCTTGCTCTTGCTTAATTTTTTTCACTCAAAGCTGGTGCTCTAGCCAGGCACTGGTGGCTCACACCTGTAATCTTAGCTATTCAGGAGGCTGAGATCTGAGGATTTCAATTCAAAGCCAGTCTGGGCAGTAAAGTCCTGGAGACTCTTATTTCCAATTAATCACCAGAAAACTGTAAGTGGCGCTGTGGCTCAAGTAGTAGAGTGCCAGCCTTGAGCTGAATAGCAGAGGGACAACACCCAGGCCCAGAGTTCATGCTCGATCCAAAAAAAAAAAAAAAGGGGGGCTGGGAATATGGCCTAGTGGTAAAGTGCTTGCCTTGTATACATGAAGCCCTGGGTTCGATTCCTCAGCACCACAGTATACATACATATATGTATATGTATGTATATGTGTATATATACATATATATATATGCCAGGGGTGGTGCTGTGGCTCAAGTGGTAGAGTGCTAGCCTTGAGCAAGAAGCAGCCAGGGACAGTGCTCAGGCCCTGAGTTCAAGCCCCAGGACTGGCAAAAAACAAAACAAAACAAAAAGGCTGGTGCTCTACCATATGAGCCATACCTCCATGACCTGCTTTTTGCTCACAGACTTTTTTACCTGGTTAGCTTTAAACTAGGGTTCTCACACTGGGACCCTCAAATCTCAGCCTCCTGAGTAGCTATGTGTAGCTAGG
The DNA here is from genome assembly GCF_023159225.1 of Perognathus longimembris pacificus. NCBI lineage: Eukaryota > Metazoa > Chordata > Mammalia > Rodentia > Heteromyidae > Perognathus > Perognathus longimembris. Next base: position 73,322,720 of record NC_063167.1, on the reverse strand, counting down.
ACAACAGGTGTGAGCCACTAGAGCCTAGAGATGACACATATTATATTTTGAATCCATGAATGAACATACCACAGGCATTACTCGAAGCCAGTGACTTCACTTCTAATCACCCTCCCACTCCTCACCCCTGTGTTTCTACCCCGCCCCAAAGGTTTTCTTCTTTTTTCAGTAGCTGGGATTGAACCCATGGCCTTGTGACTGCTAAGTAAGAGCTCTACCACTGAATTACACCCCCAGTTCCTTCTCCAGAGGTTTTTCTGAACCATTATCAGAAAAAGAGTAGTAAGGGATGTTATGAAGAGTTGGAAACCAAGCACAGTAAATCTAAAGAAGAGGCACAGATAATATAACTGCTTTAAAAGATAGCAACCCTGCTGGGAATATGGCTTAGGGGTAGAGAGCTTGCCTTGCATGCATGAAGCCCTGGGTTCCATTCCTCAGCACCACATAAACAGAAAAAGCCGGAAGTGGCGCTGTGGCTCAAGTGGTAGAGTGCTAGCCTTGAACAAAAGGAAGCCAGGGACAGTGCTCAGGCCCAGAGTCCAAGCCCCAGGAGGGGCAAAAACAAAACAAAACAAAAACAAGCAACCCCCTCATAACATGCAAATGATCTTAAGAAGACTAAAAGCTCATGGCGTGTAAATATGCACCTTAGGAATCCAAGCCCACCCTGAATCCCACGTTACTCACCTGGGGCACGGCCAGCAGGACGCTAAGTCCCCAAGCTGCCCCCAGAAGCTTCCTTCCACCTGAGCGGGGTCCCAGCGGGTGGAGTACTGCCGCCTGGCGGTCAAGCCCGATAACTACGGGCAGGAAAGCTGCGGCATACATGGCCATTAGTTTTAGGAACATAAGTGTCCGACATGCGATGTCTCCTGCCAACCACTGGACAGTAATGTTCCAGGTGGCATCTAGGGGCATGACCACGAAAGTGACTAGTAAGTCGGCAGCCGCTAAATGGGCGAAGAGTCGCCGAACCGGGGAAGGACGGGTCTGGCTGGGTCGCGGCCGGGTCACTGACCACAGCACGGCCAGGTTTCCTCCTGCCGAAGAAACAAACAGCACAATGGTCGCTCCCACCCGGACCTTGGCTCCGGCTGAGAAGGTGGGTAACTCTGAACCCTCCACCTCCACTCCTGATCCCGCCCAGACCTCCTGCCCCCCTGCCTCGGTGCCATTGCCTGCAGCCATGGTGGTCTGGAAGGGAAGAGAGGAGAGGAGGAAGTGTGGATACGGAGCTCTTAACCCGGGCCGCTAATTCTTCACTCTCCTTTTCGGGATCAGAAGGTGGTGCGTCCACTACCGTCTCTGGTCTCTCCATCTATTGTAGAGGAGGTCACCCAACAGAAATCGGGTGCTAGTCATACCCGCTTCTCCCTTAACAGATTTAGCCGGGACTTCGGACTTCTATTGCCTAAGATGTCTTTGGGAGCTAGAGCCTTGGATCGCGTCGGTGACTGAGCGTGTGCGTGTGCGTGTGTGTGTTGGGGGGTGGATTCTCCGCTAGCCGGCTGGGCTAGAAGATCACTGCGGCTCTTGTGGCCCCGCCCATAAATACCCACCCACCTCCCCACCACACCCGAAGGCCACGCCCCCAGGCCCCCGTCACCCCATAGGCCCCGCCCCTCTGGTCCCGCCCACGACCGCGATTCGCCATCCTGCCCCGTCCCTCCCAGGTCCCGCCCCTCCCCAAACCCCGCCCCTACACAGTTAAAGGGTTTCTTGAGAGTTGTGCTTATAAAGCGGGTGGGACTTGCCGAGACCGCTCGCGCGGGAACACGCACGAGCAGGCCTCAGGAGGCGAGCTTCGCGCCGGAAATGCGGGCTCGAGGGCGGGATCTGCTAGCTTCCCTTCCCGACGCCGTTTGTCCTTCGCGAGGCGCCGTCGCCCGCGGGGGGCGGAGCCGGGGCGGGGCTGGGGCCGCGCTCGGCCGTGCTGTGGAGCCGGGGTCGCCGCTGTCATGGACGCTTGGGTCCGCTTCAGCGCCCAGAGCCAGGCCCGGGAACGGCTGTGTAGGTGCGGCCGAAAGAGGAACGGAGGGCGGGTGGGCTGAGGCAGGTTCTGATGAAGAGAGATTGAATCCCGGGCTACGGGGGTCCAAAAGGGTCAACTCGGGCTACGGGGGCCCGCACGGACCCCGAGGCACAGATCAGAGCCGGTCGTGAGGAGGTTGATTCTTTTCTGCTCCTGGGAAAGATGGGGAAACTGAGGCATGAGGGGGGGCAGCGGGGTGGCCGCTCAGGGGTGCCCTGTCCACATGAGACCGACAGTGTCCTCGCGGGGCGGGCTGTAGTGAGGAGCCCCGGGAGCCACCGGACTTCTCCCCGCGCCGGGCGCAGCGGCCGCCGGTGGGGAGCCGCTCTGCCCCCCCCCCCCATCCGCCCCCGTCTCTGTTCAGCCCGAGGGCCTACAGCCGCGTAGTCCACCTGCTCTGAGCAGTGGTTCCCCCTCCCCCGTGTGTCACGACTGAAGTGCTCGTGTCGGACCCCGCTGCCTCCTGACCTCCCTTCAGGCCTCGTCGGTGCCACATCTGTATTTTCCAACCCCTGAATAGTGCTCCCCACATCCCCTTCTAGACTCCTTGTACCTTCACCTTTCCCTGCCCTGGAGGAGAAGCAGTGAGATACGGGCCCGAAGAAGAGGAAAGGAGAAGTCTATCCTCATGTGAAGGAGTGTGTGTGTGCGCGCGCGTGCCACTACTGGAGCTTGAACTCTGGGCCCCCACTTCCAGCTTTTTGCTTGTTAATTGGAGATAAGAGACTCACAGGCTTTCCAGTGCCAGCTAGCTTCACATCTCACGTCCTCAGATCTCAGGCTCCTGCATAGCTAGCCAGGATTACAGGTGTGCGCATGCTGAAGGATGTTTCTGAGGGGAGGCTAGGAGGGTCTCACTCTGACTGTCCTCTCCTCTAGGGCCGCCCAGTATGCTTGCTCACTTCTTGGCCATGCACTGCAGAGACATGGGGCCAGTCCTGAGTTACAGAAACAGATTCGACAACTGGAGAGTCATTTGAGCATTGGAAGAAAGCGTAAGGAATTGCAACTTTCCAATTATCCTAACTTTTCCTCCATCCCAAGCTATTTGCCCATTTTACATTTTTCCTGTCCCCCCCCCCACCATTTCTTCATCCTTTTTTTAAAGTCTCCTGTTGAAAGAAAGTAAAGGTGTAAGTGTGGAGATATAACAATGAACTACCCCCTCCCCAACACACACCAGGTATAAGCCACTTAAGGTAAAAACAAACAATAAGTGTGTGAGTAACTCACATGGGTAGTCCTAATTGGAGATGTGTATCTCCTATTAACCAATAAATGCATGAAGTGGAAGTGTGGCCCAAGTGGTAGAGTTCCAGCTTTGAGTGGAAAAAGTCAAGCAAGAACAGAAGACCTTGATTTCCAGTCCCAGTACCAACACACACACACACACACACACACACACACACACACACACACACACACTGCAGTTATAAAGAAGTAATGAATGATCAGAGAGAGCAGGGAGCTAAATTGGAGTTAAAACTAATTAAACTTTGAATAAAATAGTGAATTATTTTGTGCCACTTAGCTTTTTTGTTCAAGGCTGGTGCTCTACCACCAGATTTTTGCTGGCTAATTCAAGATGTGAGTTTTGGGGGGGTTTTTTCGGTCAGTCTTGGGGCTTGAACTCAGAGCCTGCTTGATATCCCTGAGCTCTTGTGCTCAAGGCTAGCACTCTACCACTTCTAGTTTTCTGGTGGTTAATTGGAGATAAGAGTCAGGGACTTTCCTGCCTGGGCTGGCTTTGAACCTCGATCCTAAGATCTCAGCCTTCTGAGTAGCTAGGATTGTAGGTGTGAACACTAGCACCCAGCAAAGAAGACAAATGTCTTATGGACTTTCCTGCCTGGGTTAGTTCTGACCCTCAATCCCTAGATTTCACACTCTTGAGTATCTAAGGCCACTGATGGCCTGGCAAAAGAATACTTATTTTCTCTGCTCTATTATTATTATTATTATTATTATTATTATTATTATTGCCAGTCCTGGGGCTTGGACTCAGGGCCTGAGCACTGTCCCTGGCTTCTTCTTGCTCAAGGCTAGCACTCTGCCACTTGAGCCACAGCGCCACTTCTGGCCATTTTCTGTATATGTGGTGCTGGGGAATCGAACCCAGGGCCTCATGTATACGAGGCAAGCACTCTTGCCACTAGGCCATATCCCCAGCCCCCTGCTCTATTTTTTTAATGATAAAAAATTGTTACTATCACTTATTCACCTTTTACTCTCCTGTTGTCTCCCTTTTCTTATGTTTTTTTCTTTGTCGCTCTACCTCCACATCCTTGTTTTCCTTGATAATCTTCCCAAGTTCTGCGCCTGGGTAACTCAGCAGATGCCCTTGAATCCGCCAAAAGAGCTGTTCACTTATCAGATGTTGTCCTGAGATTCTGCATCACTGTTAGTCACCTCAATCGAGCCTTATACTTTGCCTGTGACAATGTCCTATGGGCTGGAAAGTCTGGACTGGCTCCCGGTGTGGATCAGGAGAAGTGGGCCCAGCGTTCATTCAGGTTTGTTAACTCTTATATCCTAAAAGACCTTTTGGTTGCTTCCATACTATATAACCTTTCCTAAGAGAAAAATCGCTCAGGATCTTTCCAAGTATACAGTCAGCTTTGTATCTATGGGTTTCACATCTGTGAATTCAAAATTGAAAATATTAGGAAAATAAACCTGTCTGTTTTGAACATGTGTAAACTTTCTTTTTTCTTTGTGTCAGTACTGGGACTTGAACAAAGGGCCTGGGTGCTGTCCCTTAGCTTTTGTATCAAGGCTGTTGCTCTACCATTGGGGCACAGCTCCACTTCTGACTCTTTGGTGGTTAATTGGAGATAATAATCTCATGAACTTTTCTATTTGGGTTGTCTTTAAGTTTTGATCCTCAGATCTCAGCCTCCTGAGTAGCTAGGATTACAGGGATGAGCCACTTGTGGCTGGCGTTAGACTTTTTTCTTTATTTCTTTTTAGACTTTGTTATTAATATTATTCCTTAAGTAATACAATGTAGCTCCTGTTTACATAGCACTTGTGTTATTATCTAGAGATGATTTAATTTGTACAAGAGGATATGTACAGGTTATATGTTAATATAATGCCATTTGATAATAAAAGATTTGGACATCTTTGGATTTTGATAGGATTTGGGTATCTAAGTGGGATTGTGGGATCAAGTCCTTACTGATACCATGAGACAATGACGTATCATTGAGTTTAAATCTTCATTAAGAACTTAAACTCTCAGATAATAACAAATAGGGCCAGGTGGAAGACAGGCAGATATCCCTCCCCCCACCCTCCTTACGGCCTAGGCTCTGTTCCTGAGCTTCTTTTGCTCAAGACTGGGGCTTTACCACTTGAGCCACAGCTCCAGCTTTTTATGTGATTAATTGGAGATAGGAGTCTCATGGACTTTCCTGCCCAGGCTGGCTTGGAACCACAATCCTCAGATCTCAGCCTTTTGAGCAGTGAGGATTACAGGTGTAAGCCACTAGTGTCCAGCCTCTTTGTTTGCCTGGTGTGGCTTTGAACTGAAATGCTTAGAGAAGCAAGGATTATAGGTGTGAGCCACCAGTGCCCAACTTTCTTCTTTTTCTTTTTTTAAGAGATGGGCATCTCAGGGCTGGGAAGATGGCCTAGTGCCAAGAGTGCTTGCCTCATGTACATGAAGCCCTAGGTTCGATTCCTCAGCACTATATATATACAAAAAGGCCAGAAGTGGCGCTGTGGCTCAAGTGTCAGAGTGCTAGCCTTGAGCAAAAAGAAGCCAGGGACAGTGCTCAGGCCCTGAGTCCAAGGCCCAGGACTGGCAAAAAAAGACAAAACAAAACAAAAAAAAAAGAGATGGGAATCTCACTACGTGCTCTGGGTTTAAATGACCTTTCTACCTTAGCCAGTATGTGCTGTGGGTTCAAATGACCTTTCTACCTTAGCCTCTGAAGTAGCTGGGACTCCATAGACCTGTGCCACTGCCACCAGGTTCAGTTTTTCCAAAAAATTTATGAGCCAGAGAATAAGGCATATAACCAAATGGATATGCCACCTACTTCCATGAAGCTTATAGTCTAGTAGTCTAGTCCAGTATTACACCGGGAGCCAGTGAGGCCCTGAGTTCAAGCCCCTGTACCTGTACACAGAAAAGTCTACCAGGCAGTATTAGTAACTGTGTATGTTACATCTTTAGAACCTAGATCTTCTCATTTCCCTTCACCCCTGGCAACACCAATATATTTTGTACTTTAAGAGTTAGGACTGTTTTAGATTCCACATATAAGTGAAATCATGAGGTATTTCTCTCTCTCTCTCTCTCTCTCTCTCTCTCTCTCTCTCTCTCTTCTTTCTTTTTTTTTTTTTTTTTTTTGTTGGTCCTGGGGCTTGAACTCTGGGCCTGAGCACTGTCCCTGAGCTCTTCAGCTCAAGGCTAGCCCTCTACCCCTTGAGCCACAGGTCCACTTTTCTGTAGTTAATTGGAGATGAATCTCTTGGACTTTCCTGCCCAGGCTGGCTTTGAATCATGGTCCTCAGATCTCAGCCTCCTGAGTAGCTAGAATTATAGGCATGAGCCACCAGTGCCTAGCTTCATGAGGTATTTTTCTTTCTGTGTCTGGTTCACTTTACTTGCCATAATATCCTCAAGAGAAGACATCCCTCATGTGAGGGTTATAGCATTCACTTGTTTCTGGTTTTTTTTTTTTTTTGTCTTTTCTTTTTTGCTACTTGGGATCAAACCCAGGACATTGTACTTGCTAAGCAAGTGCTTTGCCATTGTGCTACATCCCAGCTACATCCCATCCCTTTGCCTGAGGGGGTTGCTGGTCTTGGAGGTTGAACTCAGCCTGGGCACTGTCCCTGAACTTTCTTGCTCAAAACTAGTGCTCTACCTCTTTAGCCACACTTCTACGTCTGTCTTTTTGCTGGTTAATTGAATATAAGAGTCTCATGGGACTTAATCTGCCTTGGCAGGCTTCAAATCATGATCCTCAGATCTCAGCTTTCTGTGTAGCTAGGATTACAGGCGTGAGTGACAGGCACCTGGCTATGCAGAGATGTTTGAGTGTTATGTGACTGTATTTAGTATCTGTCCACACCTATTCTAACCCATTGCCCATGTATCTCAGGTACTACCTCTTCTCCCTCATCATGAATTTGAGCCGTGATGCCTATGAGATTCGCTTACTGATGGAACAAGAGTCTTCAGTTTACAGCAGGCGGCTAAAGGGTTCTGGAGGAGGAGTCCCTGGAGGAATTGAAAGTGGGGGGCCTGGGGGACCAGGGACTTCAGGAGGAGGCCTACCCCAGCTGGCACTGAAGCTACGGCTGCGAGTCCTGCTCTTGGCTCGGGTTCTTCAAGGCCATCCGCCTCTTCTGCTGGATGTCGTCAGGAATACCTGTGATCTCTTCATTCCCCTGGACAAGCTCGGGCTCTGGCGCTGCGGCCCTGGGGTTGTAGGGCTCTGTGGGCTCATATCCTCCATCCTGTCTCTTCTTACCCTTGTCTGTCCCTGGCTACGGCTCAAGCCCTGACAGGCTGGCAAAGAATAAGGAGGGAATTTGTGAGATGGAATCTTGGACTATCCCTCCATGGACCATCTGATTTCTCATTCTGATTCTCCTCGGTTCAAATGAAAAATCCAGAGATCTAGGGGGTGGAGGGAAGAACGTGGAAACACGAGGTCATGACAGATGGCTTGTCAATAGAACGAGTCTGCTATCCAGATGTGCCTGAGGCTCTGTTCTTTTCCTCTTTCATGGTCTGAGTCTTTTTGACTATGTCTTAAGTCTATTTCAGATCCTGTCTCTATATGTCTTTCCTCCCTTTTCAGACCACTGTCTAAGAATTTCAGCAATTAGTTGTTGGTGGTGGTATTCTTTTTTTACCTTTTTGCTGTCCTGAATCTTGAATTCTGGGCCTAGACACTGTCCCTGAGCCCTCTGTGCTCAAGGCTAGTGCTCTACCACTTGAGCCACAGCACCACTTCCAGCTTTTTCTATGGTTAATTGGAGATGAGAGTCTCACAGACTTTCCTGCCTCAGCTGACTTCCAACCATGCTCCTCAGATCTTAGCCTCCTGAATACACAGCATTACAAGTGTGAGCCACTGGTGCCCAGCAACAATTACTTTTTGATAGGGAAGATTATAAGGTTTGTGTTATAAAATTCTGATTACCTGGGGCTGGGAATATGGCCTAGTGGTAGAATGTTTGCCTCATATACATAAAGCCCTGGGTTCGGTTCCTCAGCACCACATATATAGAAAAAGCCAGAAGTGGTGCTGTGTCTCAAGTGGTAGAGTGCTAGCCTTGAGCAAAGAGAAGCTAGGGACAGTGCTCAGGCCCTGAGTTCAAGCCCCAAGACTGGCAAAAAAAAAATCTGACTACTTTCTTACTATCTTCTTTTTTCTCTCAGAGTTGACTTGTGGTTGGTTTTAATTTTCGCCTTCAATCTCCAAATCATAATTTTTCTAACTTTTGTCGAGTCCCAGTGGACTCTTTCCACATCTCTCTGTACCCCAAGTTGTTTGATGTTTCTTCTTTCTCCCTCAGGTCTATACCATGATTTATCCCTCTTCCTTCCCTGTACCCACACTTTCAGATTTCTTCTTAAGACTTTGATCTCAAAATTTTGTCTCCTATCCTTCTTTACCTATCCGGATTGATGCTGTGCCTAGCATCTTGCTGTAAATACTGTGTAGTGACTGTGTAAATAGGTTTGACTCGTGCTCACAATGGAGAACAAACTTTTCAAGTCAACAAATTAAAGATCCATTTTCTTTCTCTCTTTATTCCTTTCTTTCCTTCTTTCTTTCTTTCTTTCTTTCTTTCTTTCTTTCTTTCTTTCCTCCTTCTCTCCCTTCCTCCTTCCCCTCCCTCCTTTCTTTCCTTCCTTTCTCCCTACCCCCTCCCTCTCTCCTTACCTCCCTCCTCTCTTTCTCTCTCTCTTTCTTTTTCTCTCACACAAAGGTTCACTGTATAGCCCAGGTTTGCCATAAATTTGCAATCTTCCTGCCTCAACTTTCTGAGTAGATAAGATTACAGGTATGTTCCACTTGCTATGCGCAGCTGTTCATTGACATTTGATGTAGTCCCTTTTGTTCTGGTCATTTGACACACACCCCCCCATTCCTGTTATTATAGTTTGGGTTTCCCATGGTATTAGCCACAGATTTTCACCGAGAACTTTAATGTACAAGGGGAAAATTCGAGGTGATAGACGTACCAAAAGCTAGGTGGTCTGTGGTCCCCACAGCTGAGATGTTTATAGCCGTACTCGGCGAGTGCCAGTGTCTCAAACCTGTAACCTTACTTAGTCAGGAGGCTGAGATCTGAGGATTGCAGAACACACCTCCTGCTCATTGATAGATAAGTGAAGTTACTTCTGCCAGCACTACAAGGCTGCACAGGCCGAGAGCCATGAACTTCATTAAGTGCTCTGGGCATCCAAGGTTTGGTTTGGGAGCTGTGCCTTCAAACACTGTGATTTCTTCTGGGTAGGAGGCAAAATTATACCCCTGCTATCAGCTTTTATTTTGTGTATATAAAGTGGAGATAAATAAGATTAGAAAGTGAAAAGAGTCTTGTTTCTCACTTCCAAATCTTCCAAACCATTATTGACCTAGCAACGAAGAAAAGGTAGGAAAAGAAAAGGAAGCAACAAAGATGGTCAAATCTGTGTTCTCAAGCTAAGCACTCGTGGCTCATGCCTGTAATCCTAGCTACTCAGGAAGCCAAGATCTGAGGATTGTGGTTTGAAGCCAGCCTGGGCATGACAATCTGTGAGACTCTCATCTCCAATAAGCTACTCAAACAACAACAAAACTTAAAACACGACGTCAGAAGTGTTGCTGTGGCCCAAGTGGTAGAGTGCTAGCCTTGAGTAAAAGAAGCCCAGGGACAGTGCCCAGGCCCTGGGTCCAAGCCTCAGTTTTGGCTTTGGGGGAAAAAAAAAAGTGTTGGGCTGGGAATATGGCCTACTGGTAGAGTGCTTGCCTCGTATACATGAAGCCCTGGGTTTGATTCCTCAGCACCACATATAAAAAGCCAGAAGTCGGGCTGGGGATATGGTCTAGTGGCAAGAGCGCTTGCCTCATATACTTGAAGCCCTGGGTTTGATTCCCCAGCACCACATATACAGAAAATGGCCAGAAGTGGCGCTGTGACTCAAGTGGCAGAGTGTTAGCCTTGAGACAGTGCTCATGCCCTGAGTCCAAGCCCCAGGACTGGCAAAAAAAAAAAAAAAAAGTTCTCTTTGGACACTGCAATAAGGCCTCCAGGGGGCAGCACAGAGACAGAGGAGACTAGGATCCCTCAGCCTTCCTGGCCCTGGCCTGGGGCTCCCCACAGTTTCCCGCCACCCCTCCTCCCATTCCTTCCAACTTTATTTTTAGCTGCCAGTGGGAGGGGGCAGGATAGGAGGGAAAGTAAAGAAAACAGAAGGAGAGGGACGTGGGCACAGAGGACTTCTCACGCAGGGCCAAGGACCGACATGGAGCTCGCTCTCTTCCTTCACCTGTTCTTACCCCTGATGCTCCTGACAGGTGAGAGAAGTGGGGACGGAGGGGACATGGATTGAGATAGGGTTCACTGGAGTTAAAATTCTTTGGGAGTTAAGGTAGGAGGTAATAGGGATTCTGTATTTCATACCTGTGTGCTTTTCCCTGTGTTCTTACATGAGACTCAGGGGCCTTGCCTAAGATTTGTACCTGATAGCTGAGTGAGGTGCTGCTCATGCCTGTAATCCTAGCTACTCCGGAGGCTGAGATCTGAAGATCCAGGTTCAAAGCCAGCGTGAGTAAGAAAGTCCATGAGATTCTTCTCTCTAGTTAATCAGCATAGAAGCTGCAAGTGGAGGGTGTGGTGGTAGAGTACCAGCCTTGATTGGAAAAGCCAAGAGTGCCTGGGCCTGGAGTCCAAGCCCCAGTACTGGCACAAAGGCAAATTTGTATCTAATTCTCCAAAACCTTTGTCTTCAGTCCTATGAGAATGAGGAAACAGGAGAAACATAAGCGGTGAATCGGATTCCTGTTCTCTCCCTTCCTTGGTTATGCTTGGGGCTTAAGGCTTAACTGCCTTACTATGTGGTCAGAACTCTGGTTTATCTAACCAATGCACCATAGTTCCTGGGCATACCACCCTGCCAGTTTCCTGAATGCAAAAAGGCTCACATAGAAAGTATGGTTTTGAACATTAGCATGTTTTGAGTAAGCACTATAGCTCTTGATATTTTATTGGTGGTGGGATAAGCTTAGGGACTGGCTTGCAAGTAAGAAGGAGCAAGACATAACTGAGAAGAGAACCTAGGGAGGAGTGAGAGGCGTGGAATTTTTCCTTGCCAGTGCCCTATAATCTTTGTTTCCTAAAATACCAGCTCTGATTTTAGGGGAATTGGGGTTAGAAGAGAAGAATCAGCCAGGACAAAATTGTGGTGGTCGGGGTCTTTAAAGTGGCAGAGTAGCAGGGAACTGTGGGAGGTAGGTAGGGGGCAATTTGGTGGGTGGATAAGAAGGGGATTGAGAGGAGAGTGGGGGGTAATGAGCCTCTGGATAGAGCTGTTGGCACACTGTGTGGGCAGTGTGTGGCCACACCCAGTTAATTACCATTGAGGGTTCCTGGGCTGGTTAGGAGCAAGTGCCAGGGTGACAATGCTGCTAGGAGACACAGGCAGATGAAGAGCACTCTTATTCTGTCTTGTTCTGTCCCTAGGGTCCAGGGTTTGGGAAAATTTTGGAAACCATGACTTTTCAGAGGCTGGAGAAAGGTTTTCTTGGACCCTCACAGTCTGAAGAGGAGTATATGTAGGAGGACTGATGGGGACAAGAGTAACTTGACCATTCCAGACATGTCTGTGAATGAGATTTCAGGAGAGGGAATGAAAATGCAGCTGCACATCAACATGGCAGAGGGCCACAGACCCACACACAGGCAGGGTCATTCCACGTGTGCTCTGAGGACATGACAGAGACTGGGAGAAAAAAGACCCCAAGACTCCGATTAGCTAGCAAAAAGCCATTAGCAGGGGTATGGCTCAAATGGTAGAGTGCCAGCCTGGAGCAAAAAAGCTAAGTGAGAATACAAGGTGCCCATGTGTGCGGATACACACACACACATGCACACGCGCACACACACACACACACACACACACACACACACGATATTTCCATGCCAGGCTGTGGTTTCAGCAACTTCACAAGCAGAGGCAGGAAGATTCTGAGTTTGAGCCCAGCCAGGGATATATAGTAAAACTCTATCAAAACCAAAATAGAAACAAAAGCTGGGTGCCATTGGCTCATACCTGTAATCCTATCTAACCAGGAGGCTGAGATCTGAGGATAAAAGTTCAAAGTTAGCCTAGACATGGAAGTCTGTGAGACTCTTATTTGCAATTAACCATCAAAAAGCTGGAAGTGGAGGTGTGGCTCAAGTGGCAGTGTCAACCTTGAGCAAAAAAAACAAATAAGATTGAGAGGTTCTGAGTTCAAGCTCTAGTATGGACACACACACACACACACACACACACACACACACACACACACACAGAAAAACTGCATACACCAAGTGGTAAAGTACTTGCCTAACCTGCCAAAGGCCCTGGGTACCAGAAAACAAAACAAACCCCAGACATTTCTACATGTCTTCTCTATGGCATATGCCTGTCGAGTCCTTCTCTGACTGAGCAGCTCCTGCTAACCTTATTGTCCTGGCCCACCAGCTCTCTCCACACCGTTTAACCTGGATGTGTATCACCCACGCCTGTTCACGGGGCCACCAGAGGCTGAATTTGGATACAGTGTCTTACAACATGTTGGAGGTGGACAGCGATGGTGAGGAAGAAACCAGAAGGCTATGGGATTTGGGATGTGATAGCTGGCAAAGAGGAGGCAAGATACATAGCTCTGTAGTCAGGCCAGTGGCTTCTCAAGAGGCTGAGATCTGAGGATTGAAGCTCAAAGGACTTAAAAAACAACTAGGATGTAGCTCAGTGGCAAAGCATTCGCCTAGCAAGTGTGGTGTTCTGGGTTTGGTCCCTAGTACCGAAACAGAAAAACAAAACAAATAAACAAGAAAAACATACCTATAATCCTAGCTACTCAGGAGGCTGATATCTGAGGATTGCGGTTCCAAGCCAGCCTGGGCAGGAAAGTCCATGACACTCTTATCTTCAATGAACTACCAGAAAACTGGAAGTGGTTCTGTGGTTCAGTGGTAGAGCACTAACCTTGAGCTCAAAAGCTCAGGGATGGCATGTAGGCTCTGAATTCAAACCTCATGACCAACCAAAAAAGAAAAAGAAGAAAGAAAAAAAAAAGAATCTTGCCTGTAAAGACAAATCCAAGGGAGTGTGTGTGTGTGTGTGTGTGTGTGTGTGTGTGTGTGTTGATCCTGGAGCTTGAA